>NC_133339.1:11343722-11606222 GCF_030506205.2 Paramisgurnus dabryanus
TTCAAATGTCTCTAACGAAAACAGAGAGATGAAGTAGCCTATAACAATTATAAATGTTATACAAAAATTGTGTTCGTGCCAATATAAATATTATTTTAACATTGTATTGTCAGCAGAGAAAAAATGTCAGAAAAAGATGAAATATAAATAATAAATTAAATAGGACAAAGCCTCTCACTCAAATTTCTAACCAACATAAACCGAAACCATTGGTTGCAGAATTGCTGTTCAAACTAATTGCTGAAAATCCTCCTTTGCCAAATTTATAACGTTTTAAACGGAGGCAAAGATCAAAGAACTTAGGAAAAATGAATAATGGGTTTATTTTAATAGACATGTAAAACCATATTTTGGCGGATTACTTTCATTTTTTAACGAATTTATCTGCCCATAGTCTTAATAATTAACGGTAAACGAACTTGACTTGCTGTTCTCGAGCCCCAAGTTCAAGTAACAGAACAGAACAGTAGATTCCTTTGACATTTACGTTAAAATTGTATTAGTTAAAATATTACTGCAGTAAAAGAGTTTATTTCTAAAAGCCTGCAATTACTTTCAGTAATTTGCGATGTCACGGAGTTTAACGTCTTCACGCATGACGCATTCACATGCTTTACGAGGTAAATTTGCAAATGATTCATGAAGTTATACCTCTGCAATTATTTGATCGATTGTGTTTTAGAAGTATGCTCAAACTCTAATGACAGCTATGATCGCGGATGCGCTGGTAGAGAAAGAGAACGAGAAAGAGCGGCCCGTATACGCATTTTTTTCAGGACATTCTTGCAAGCCGGTGGCAACTTGTCCACGACCCGGTGGTTGGGAACCTCTGGGCTAGAGGAAGAGTTTTGTGCAGCATTTAGTGCAAATACTTTTTATCAGGTAATACATATTATTTATTAGTGTGTTATACGCGAATAAATAATAATGAAAACAGTTCAAAAGTCGGAGTGTAAGCGAATGAGACTTACCGGAAAGCATGGTTGCTATTCAAACCCTTATTAAAACCCTTATTAAAATGTAATCTGTTAGTAGGCTACCTGATCTGTTTAAATTTATTTCATTGGTATATGTCTGCTAAGGTGTTAAATAAAAATTTGTCCGAACCCGTTTTCATTCTTTTTTTTATTTTTGATCTGAGCGCACATTCAGAAAACAAGTCGTTTGATTTTAGTTCAGGAAATAAATAATAGAAAACAAGTCGTTTTTCTTTATTTTCTTTTTGGTCTTGATTTGAAAAAACGAATGAAGGAATGATACACGGGGCCATTTTTGTAAACTGGTATTGTAAAATAAAAAAGTCTGATTTAAAAAAAATAAAAAAAACGGACTTCAAATTAATCCGGCGGGCCAGAAAATATTCCTGGCGGGCCACTTTTGGCCCGCGGGCCACCTGTTGCCGACCCCTGCTGTAGATGATGATGCTGCATTCATTTGTAGAAAGTTACATTTATGTCGCGAGAGGATTTTGAGACCTTGAGTGGATTTTTGTCATATCCACTTGCATTTATGTGAGTGGTTTTGTTTTTCTTTGCAGTCATTTTAGATATATAAATATCCTTACGTGACTAATATCAGCCTTTTTGCCACTGCTCTTACATCTGAACAATTGCCTATGAATCCACTCATCAGAGCCGCTGGTCTAGTGGGTAGTGCTGTGTGCAGTGGTCAGGACAGATGTACGAATACCGGGCGGCTTGGCATTTTTCAGTTTTAGTCATGACAAACATTTATAAAGTTTGTAGCCTTTTATGCCAAAGTCTTAGGCTTAATTTCATTTTTAGCTGAGCTGCTGTCATATTTTTTGTCCATGGGATTGCATCTGCATGAAAATGAATATAATAACGTACAGGCCTCATTTACTTCTGATATTTTAACCATGATGAAAAATTAAATGTACGCATTTAGTAAATGTACGTAAACACTATGGTAATTTGGACTTGGACAACGTCCAAGATGGCGGCGCGATCACATCGCGAGGCCAACATGATCTCACAAAGTTCCGTGGGATAGTCACGGAATTTTGTGCTCATTTTTCCGTGGCATTCTCACGGATCTCCGCATTTTTCCGTGGCCCTGCTACGGACTGTCTTTTTCCGTGGCATTCTCACGGATTGGTTACTTAACTGCTTTTTCCTATTTTCAAACCATTTTCGCTTCGGTTTAGGGTTAGATTTGGTGTTTGCGTTAGTATGTCACTTTAACTATTGGTTTATACTATTTTTTCTGATTTATTCTTTTGTATTTTCTAAACTTTAAACAATTGTCGCCTGGCGTTGGGGTTAGAGTTGGGTTTGGGTAGGGATGTCATTTCATGTAAATCTAACCCTAAACCGAAGCGAAAATGGTAAGAAAATAGGACAAAACAGTTGAGTACCCAGGTGAAAAAAGTAGTATTTAATGTATTAAAAATATACTTGAAATTTAAGTAATATGCTTTTAATACATTTGTATTCACAACGTGCTTATTTAAAGTGTATTAAAAATATGTTAAATAGCTTTTAAATGTATTTCAAAAAAGTGTACTAGAAATACGTTGTTAATATTACACTTTTTAAAAGTATGCTAAACTCAAGCATACTTTTAATGCATTTCTGAAAAGTGCACTAGAGGTAAGCTGGTAATAAATATATGCTTAATTACACTTTTTAAAAGTATGCTAAACTCAAACATACTTTTAATGCATTTCTTAAAAGTGCACTAGATGTAAGCTGGTAATAAATATATCTTTAATTACATTTTTTATAAGTATGCTAAACTCAAGCATACTTTTAATGTGTTTCTAAAAAGTGCACTAGAGGTACGCTGGTAATAATTATATCTTTAATTACACTTTTTATCAGTATGCTAAACTCAAGCATACTTTTAACGTATTTCTAAAAAGAGCACTAGAGGTACGCTGGGAAAAATATATCTTTAATTACACATTTTAAAAAAATATGTTAAACACAAGCATACTTTTACAGAAGTTTTAGTGTATTGAGAAAAAAAAAACATATATTTTTTAAAAACATGTACATTAATTTTAATAGGCTAACATTGCAATTTCAACATCATATCATTGAACGTGCATTATATATTAATTTTACAAAGTTAATCCACATAAATTTGTTAGTGTTTATATTCAAACAACACACGTGACGGACCTGACTAAACCTCATTGGTTCTTGGGATTCAGTACGTCACATTGGCTTCCTGATTCTGTTGTTTGATACACAACGTGCGTGCGTGATCGTTGGTAAATGTGGATTAAAAGTTGAAACTAAAACGGTTAAATTATATATAGTGATCATCAGAGGACTTGGCTGAAACAACGCGATTCACATGGATTACTTCGGCGATGGTTTTTATTGTTGTTGCGATTAACTTTTTGAAATGTGAGCAGTTTTTAAGTATCAAGTGGATCTGACATCGAGGGGAAATATACGTTTCTTGGATTTCATTAAAGTACCTCGGTTTTTGTTTGAAGATGAATGAGAGAACATGAGGGTAAGTTAAGTGATGACAGATTTTTGCTTTTTTATTTTTAGTGAACTATTAAATAAGTAGAACTTTTAGTATTACAGTATGTCTTAATTTTAACCCAGCTTCTTCAAGCGTGTATGTTGTGTGGCTTTTGGAACATACATTTTTTGTGAGTAAAGTTAGGCATTTCATTTCTCTTGTTGTATTTCAGAAATCATAACAGCCTGTCTTTTTTAGCACAGCGGCATTCAAATTAACCAATCAGAGCCGAGATTTTCTAATAATTCGATGTAGAGATGAACAGATGAAGATACGGCCCATAAAAATACTTATTCTTGGTGGTAAGTTTTTAGTTCTGCAGTATTCGTATAACATTTAGATCACTTTTACGTTTTTCTAATGCTAATGTTTAAAGAGTAACTAAACCCTAAACCAACTTTTTTAAGTTAATGATCTGTTAGAATGATGCTTTATTAGTGTAAGTTTTTTGTCATTTGGATATAAAGTGTTTCAATACTACAATATATGGTGTAAAAACGTCTGAGTGCTGCCCTCTTCAGGTTAAACGGTGGCTACTGCAGTTGAATTTTCCTATTGGATGTTGGGTCCAAAAAATATGTCGTGAATAACCAGGTTCACCCTTGTTACGATCTCACCACACACTTGGTACAAGCTTAGTTCGTCCTCTCTATCTCCGTTGGGATCTGCCAACTTTTCTTGCATTTTTCAAATATTGCCAGTGGGTGGAGTCAGGCGCTGACCAGGGGTTTAGTTACGCTTTAATGCAATGCTAGTACTAGACTAAAAGGTATGTTTGAACTGTCTTCTCTGAAAATAACATCTGTGGTTATGAATTTTACCATAGTCCTTTTTGCTTTGTTTTTTACATCCTCTAATGTTTGAAGATACTAACTAAAAAATAACCAAGTAAAAATGTTTTGACAATCGGCGTGAATATACCACAATAAAACAGTAAAACTCAGAACAGAACTCTGAATGTCACATTTTACACTATCAGCATCATATCATAATATGTAATTCTGTTCGTTTTGCTTTTTCCTCATATAGCAGTAAGAGTGAGATCTCACTTGTGTCTCTTATTTTACCTGACACTTTTAGACAACATTACAAAGAAAATAATATATTACTAACGTGATTAGCCTGCAGGACGAATTGTAAAAAACAGCACAATGTAAGCACTGCTAGTAGAGGCTAGCTGAATTTATCTTAATGATTACAGAGATAAGACAACACATAAAACTTGCAACCTTTCTCAGTTTGCACATTTGGGCAATTCTTCACACATCATAGGTTGTAAATTTGGGTAAATCCAGCAAACGAGTACATTTTAGCGATTCTGCTGTCACTCTGCTTTACATCTCCCGTATCAGAAACTTAATCTTGAGTCAAACGTGGAAGTTAAGCGTGCATAGAGTCCATTGGCATGACTTCAGATTTCCTTAAATCTCCTTAAACAGAGGTGAACTTTTCTTGTAAGCAAGACCACAATAGACATGTCAATGGAAAATGCCCTTGGTTAAAATAAAACACAAACACAATTATCAAAGTAAAGCATATCCTGTACACACAGGTTGCATTATATCGGTGTCAGTGAGTTAAGCCTCCTATAACCCTTTGTTCAATGTAACTTGTAGAGTGCCATGTAGCGACGGATCAAACGGACACTCATGTCAAGCTTGATGAGGACACAGTCAAAGCTTTAAAAGGTAAACTGAGGAGTTAACAAAATTCTAATGCATATCTATGTTCATTAATTATTGGTTCATTTTGTATTCTGTTTTCTTTTCACAGATCTTGTGATTAAGTCTTCAGTGTCTGAATGGCAAGAAGAAGTGACCCTCCACTTGACATTTACAAACGTGACATTTAAACTGCTCTGTGTTTTGGTTCAGCCATTTGCAGGTTTATCTCGAGTTAGTTCAAATGCACTTCTGCATTTATCCAGTAACTTTTTGTTTAGAGAATTACATCATTATGATTATATGAATATTCAATGGTTGCATATTCATAGTGTACTTTTCATATTGATGTATTAATGTTCCACAATTTGATAAAAGTAGCTCATTGCATTTCACTGATCTTTGTTTTATATTGTAAAATCAATTCAATAGCAGTAAATACATACTTAGTTGTTTCTTTAACATTTAATTTAATGAGTTAAAACATGTTTTGGGGGCAAACATGCAGGTAAAATAGTACATATATAACATTCTAATAGTATACTGTACTGTAATTCAAATGTCACATAGAAATGATTTATTTTATGTATACAAATGTGTGGGAAAAATATTATTATTTCATTTTGTATGCTATATTATTTATGTAATATTATTATATCTGAAATTATTAAATTATATTTATAAATGTTTAAAAGGTGGGTTCAAATGTGCTTCAAGTTGTAACTGAATACAATTTTAGAAAATAGCACAGTTGAGTACACTTAGATTGTCTTAAGTTTGTCTTAACAAGTACTAAATACTACTTTTTAGTATATTAAGCACAATTTACTGCACAAAAATAAAGAGCTTTTGGTACCTTAAGGTTGTGAACTTAAAGTGTATTTTAGTGAACTTTTTCCCCTAGGAATACATTTGGTATATTATTTTAACATACTACTAGTATATTTTAAAGTAGATTCGTAAATGTTTAAAGGTGGGTTCAAGTTGTAATTAAAGATATTTTTTAAATACAGACCTAGTATGTTAAAATTACATTTTAGTTCAACTTCATGTCTCAAAATAGCACAATTGAGTACACTAAGATGGTCTTAAGTTCATCTTAAAAAATCTTAATACTACTTTTTAGTATACTAAGTTCAAAATTAGTGTGCGAAAATAGAGCACTTTTAGTATATTGTGGAAAAGTGTACTAAGTGTACCTAAATAAAGTGTATTTTAGTATCTTCAATAAACAACATGTGCAAATTACTTAAGGAACATGTAAAGTGAATATTATTTCCTTCCACATTTCTTCAATTTCAACAACTTGAACAATTAATATTATCAGTTAAAAAAAATGTTACGCATTGTGCGTGTCCACACGTACGGTACGTGCCTACAGACATTTCGCCACTTTTCTATCCTTAATTTATGAATGGCCTGTAAATGACGCAAATTATTGCTGCCCTGGCGGTCTGGTAAAATAACCATTTGTATGAGAAATCACTTGTACTGCATATGTGTCCGTGCTTGAGTATAGCTTGGAAGCTGCACGGAGACACGTGTGTGTGCGCAAAATGACACGGTCTGTCTCGCATCTTTGAAATAAGCACGCGCCCCGAAACAGTCACAAAACAAACATTTATATCCTTATCTGATGGAGAAATGTTAAACCAAAAGCACACAGCGAGTCCGTCCAAGCTCATATACTCCTCAGCGCGTTTGCTCGTAAGAAACACGTCTGTGAAATAAACATGTCCAAACGCGCGGAAAGTTGCTCTCTTGCCTGGAAACCTTCACCAAACAAACGTCCATATCCTTATCTGATGCAGAAATGTTATAAAACAGGGAGTAGAGGCACTATCAATCCGGGTTCTCTACACAGCAGAGGCCGATGGTTGCGGCGTCTTTCCCGGACTCCTCTACTCAGCCGAAGCCCAGGCTCCGGCCTACTCCTCGGGCTTCTGTTCCTCCATCTGCCTCAAATCTTTGCTGTATTGTGGCTCATAAAGGTGCAATGAACAGCGGATTAGAGCATCACGCTTGTAAAATCTCCCTCTTCTATATCATATTGATTAACTTCCACTGTTATTGTAACATGAAGTCTGGCTCGCTCCACAACGTCTGTTTAGCTTAGCTTAGCATAAAGATGGCGGCTGATCGTTTTTTTTTCTGTCTGTGTTCGTAAATTTTCGTAAGTCCCACCCACTGATCTGTAATAGGTCTTTAGCGTGTGTGGGTCCCACCCATAGCCCCCACCTTGGAAAAATGAGGAATGAGTGTCTGTAGTCTTTCACACTCGACAAAGATACAGGACTTCCTTCTTTCAATGACGCAAAATTACGATTTTTACATCATTGAAAGAAGGAAGTGCCTCACTAAAATGAGTATTTCTCCCGTCTCAGGAGAAACTGAGGGAATAATGCCCGACCATTTAAAAACATGACTGGGGTTCTAACGATACAAAGCTTAATGCAAATGGGTGAAGTTTCCCTTTAACAGTAGTTAAATACTTTTTACAGCATGTAGCAGTGTAGCGCGACCACGGTACATTGCGTTGTGCTTCTTCCGCAATGCCTTTCCAGTGCACCAACTAAGCGCAGCAGTGTCGTCTTCTCTTCTTAAATCACAAACTCAAATTTTTCATTACCGCCATCTATTGTTATATCACGCGTCATTGCGGGGATCACCTGATGATTTCGTACATGTGCTGAAGTACGTCGACACACAATCATATTATAATGTCCGTGATGGAGTGGCATGATGGCAGAATCTAAAAAAGTAGAGATTATTGCCCATGGTCACATTTGTCCAAGTTCATGTCTCTTAAAAAAAACGACCAGCAAACCATTTGTCTGACTGCGTTAAAATCTTCAAGCACATACAAGTTAGTAAGAGCCATTTTAAATGAATCCTCCCGCTTTATTGCTTCTTTATCAAATGTCTATTTCAAGTACAGTAATGAATCCGTGTTTCCCATTATTCCAGAATCTAATCTGTTTTGTAACAAACCTATAAGAACACTAACATTGTGTTTGCGCCACTGCTTTAGCATCTGTCAATCAAACAGAAAAGGAAATCTGCATTTAACTTAATTATATACTTAGTGCATTTATCAAACCACATTATTTAATTACCTAGTTCGTTTATTATAATTATTAATAACGATTTATAAGTATTATTATAAAGAGCTGAAATAAAAGTGTTTCTAAGTGATTCTAAGAAAAACTTTTTATGCTCTCTATTTTTTTCTTTTTATGACTATACATTATCAATTTTAAAGACACAGTTTGAGATAAATATAAAATACTGAAATCATAATTGTATTACATTACATTGTTTTAAACCCCTTAATCCTCTTCTTAAATTTTTTATAAAAATTATATTCAGTTATTTGTAATATTACGTTATTGTAAAAAATCTAAGTAGGTTAAAAGTAGCTAGCTACTTTTTATAGTAACTTGTAGTGTAGCCAACTACTTTTTCAGATGTGTAGCTTGGCGGTAGTTTAACTACTTTTACGAATAAGTAGCTTGTAGTTTAGTTAACTACAGTTTCAAAGTAGCTTCTCCAACCCTGGAAATCTATAAATAGGTAATGATATTGAAATTCTGTGCAGCTAAACAGTTTCAGATCTCCGCCTTTAAACAACGTCTAATTTTTGCATGGCTTATATTTCCCAAAACCTGCCGCTATGGACAAGTAAAAGTGCAAACATCTGCTCAGAGCCTGATGTATTACTAATCACTTTTCAACGTCAACAACAGTTTTATAAATACTGTTACATTTAACCATTGATTTCAGTGCTAAATACAAAGATCTGTTGCTAGTTGATGTCAGCTGTAGATGATTCCTTGTACAATCAGTGGGGAGAATGTTTATAGCTTTTAAATTGACAGAAAAGGAGAGGAATACCACAGTTTGCAAGATGGAGCTAGCAGAAAAGGCTCTTGCGACATGGAACAGGAGAGAGGAGTGAAAGCCTTACACCACGGGAGAAGATGTGACTTGGCCACCACTCCTAACCCACCAAATAGAGGGGGTCAAGATTCCACATAGCGACGGCTTGTGGTGCCATCTCAAAAAGGAAAAAAACATTAGCGCATACCTTCTCAGGAGCTGTTCCACAACTGTGGAATGATCTGCCAGTCATGACACGATCTGCTGACTCTGTAGCTGTCTTTAAGACTCGGCTAAAAACCCATCTCTTTTGCCATCACCTCACTTCTTAATATAGGACTTACTATCTTTCTCTATTTTTCCTTTCTCTTTATATCTGTACATTTCGAAAAAAACATTTACTTACCAACCCTTGGCTGTCATGATTCACCAAGGACTTAACCCAGATGCAGGTAGCAGGTATAACAAAATTTTTATTATACAAAAAAAACAAGGTAACGCAAAGCCCACAAGGGGGTAAAACAGGATAAACAGAACTCAAAATAACAATCAACAGGCTAAACTAAGCGTGTACTCACACTATCAAAACCAAACCGCGCTCGGGTGCGTTTGACCCCCAAAGCCTGGTTCGTTTAACTAGTGTGATCACTCTTTACCACGCCCGGGCGCGGATTGCTTAATCGCGCCCCGAACTGACGTCGCATTGATTGTGCTCATACCACAGTTTTCCGCACCTGAGCACGTTACAAAAGTCGACCACTCACCTTCATCTGCCTCCGTAAAAACCTTTTGATACGCACAGCAGGGTTACGTGAATGTCCGAGCTGCACACGTGACGGATCTAATAACCAATATGATGACATGTGAGAGGGCTGTCTGTAATCGCGCACCAAACGACTCCGAATAAAAAAACAGACTTATTATGGTGGGTTCCAGTGTTAAGAGAGCACTTCCTGATTTTTTCAAAACAATCGCATCTTATTGACGAAATCGCGCCCAGTCTCTGATTGATAAAAGTACAGTGTGAGTGCGTGCATCTGGGGGAGTAGGGAGGGGGGACAATCGCGCTGGGGCTTGGTTTGGATAATGTTAATGCGCCCTAAACTAAGAATACTTAAACTTGACACTGACTTTCAATGACTCAAGACTTACTCTTGACTAGACATAGGTAAACAGACGAACCAGCACAGGACAGCAAACACAAGGGCATTAAATGAGGGACCAAATCAAGAGGGGAACATGTGACATGAACTAAACAATAACAAGGTGATTAACGAGGAGATTAAATGGTGGGGTCAGGAGACGAGACAGAATGCACATGGCCTGAATAAACAAAGCCAGTACCTTCACACAAAACATGAGAGTGCCATGATCCTGTCATAATGACTTAGACAACTGTGACCTGAAGACAGGACCATGACAGTTCCCCCCCTCAAGGGAAAACACTAAACGAGACGTGACAAAACATAGAGAACAGAGAAAGAAAGTTTAGAAGAAAGAGATTCACACTTGAGAACTGAAATCTAGGCCTAATGGCCCGAACCCCAGAACTTAGGTGAAGAAAGAAAGGAAAGAGGAAAAGGCAAATGCAAAGGCAAAAGCTAAAATGCAAAGACCCAGAGCTTATAAAAACCTTGACCTTTATCCTCTATCTCTTGACCATGTGACTAAGCCTAACTTGATACATTCAAATTGACCAATCAGAAGATCACCTTTAACCCCCACTGTACTTGACCAAACCCAACATAATACATTCAGACTGACCAATCAGAAGACCATCTTTAACCCCCACTGTATTGGATAAACAGCTGTGACAATAGTCTTTGATCACTATCAGCACAGGGGGTTGTGACAAGTTGTGACCAAGTAATACATTCCTACAATCAATAATATCAGAAAGGTGATCAGCACATCCTTAAGCTGCGCCGGGGTCAGACAAATCAGACCACAACATCAGAAAGTAGTTACGATGTCTGATTTCGAAGCAGTTGATGGTAAAATTTTGGAAGAAACAGTACAGCATCTTAAAACATCAACCTGTGCCCTTGACAAACTCCCAACATCTTTTTTCAAAATCGTCTTTAACTGTTTAGAAGCAGATCTCCTAAAAGTGGTAAATTCATCACTTAACTCTGGGACTTTTCCAAAGTCCCTTAAAACTGCAGTTGTTAAGCCCCTCCTGAAAAAGAGCAACCTAGATAACACTGTATTGAGCAACTACAGACCAATCTCAAATCTTCCTTTCATAGGCAAGATCATTGAAAGAGTTGTTTTCAATCAGCTGAACAAATTCTTAATTTCTAATGGTTACTTTGACATTTGTCAATCTGGTTTCAGACCACACCACAGTACAGAGACAGCGCTCATAAAGATAATAAATGATATTCGCCTCAATACAGACACAGGCAAACTATCAGTGCTGGTGCTACTCGACCTGCTGCTTTTGACACTGTCGATCACAACATACTTCTTGACAGGCTGGAAAACTGGGTCAGGCTTTCTGGGGTGGTCCTGAAATGGTTCAAGTCATACTTAGAAGGGAGAGGTTATTATGTAAGTATAGGTGGCCATAAATTTGAGTGGACATCCATGACATGCGGAGTCCCGCAAGGCTCAATTCTTGCGCCACTGCTGTTCAACCTGTATATGCTCCCACTAAGCCAAATAATGAGAGAACAAAATTAATCACAGTTATGCAGACGACACTCAGATCTACTTAGCTCTATCCCCTAATGACTACAGCCCCATTGACTCCCTGTGCAAATGCATTGATGAAGTTAACAGTTGGATGTGCCAAAACTTTCTTCAGTTAAACAAAGAGAAAACTGAAGACATTGCGTTTGGAAACAAAGATGAAGTTCTCAAGGTGAATGCATACCTTGACGCTAGGGGTCAAACAACTAAAAATCAAGTCAGGAATCTTGGTGTGATTCTGGAGTCTGACCTTAGTTTCAGTAGTCATGTCAAAGCAATAACTAAATCAGCATACTATCATCTCAAAAATATCGCAAGAATAAGATGCTTTGTTTCCAGACAAGACTTAGAGAAACTTGTGCATGCTTTCATCACCAGCAGGGTGGATTATTGTAATGGCCTCCTCACTGGCCTTCCCAAAAAGACCATAAGACAGCTCCAGCTCATTCAGAACGCTGCTGCCAGGATTCTGAGTAGAACCAGAAAATATGAACATATCACACCAGTCCTCAGGTCACTACACTAGTTACCAGTTACATTTAGGATTGATTTTAAAGTATTATTAATGGTTTATAAATCACTCAGTGGACTAGGACCTCAATACATTGCTGATATGCTCATTGAATATAAACCCATCAGATCACTCAGATCATTAGGATCACATCAGCTAGAAATACCAAGGGTTTACTCAAAGCAAGGAGAGTCAGCTTTTAGCTATTATGCCAGTCGCAGCTGGAACCAGCTTCCAGAAGAGATCAGATGTGCTCCAACAGTAGCCACATTCAAATCCAGACTCAAAACACATCTGTTTAGCTATGCATTTACTGAATGAGCACTATGCTGCGTCCAAACTGATTGTACTATATTATATATGCACTATTTTAATTATTTTCTAAATCTCTTGTTTTTATTCTTATTTTTAACTGTTTTATACTTTTATTCCTGTTTTATTCTTTTTCACACATTTAAAAAGTTTTTATTAAAATCACATTTATTTTCTTTTAATTTATATTTTAAATTCATGTATCTTTGATTTTTGTTTTCTCATTTCTATGTAAAGCACTTTGAATGACCTTTGTGTATGAAATGTGCTATACAAATAAACTTGCCTTGCCTATATTTTTAATCTTACAGAGGCAAGGCAGGGTTCCAGGGCATGACAGGGGCAGACAAGGGAGAAGACAGGGGAGAGCCAGGACTCACTAGGTAGGGGAGAGAGTTCAGGGAGGACATGGAAGCTGAGGACCAGGTAGAGGGGTAGGGTGATGATGGTGCAGGGGATGCAGCAACAGATGTAGGAGACGAGACAGGGGGTGCTGCGGCCAGCTGTGGAGATGAGACAGGGGGCGCTGCAGCAATATGTGGCTGAGAAGTCGCAGCTCACTTCTTCCTGGGTCGTGACACCAAACTCATGGCCAGAAGGGAGGATTCAGCAGAGGGCGAGACAGGAATTGGCGGGGCTGTTGAGGGTGTAGCTGGCTCCACGCTGGACGATGCATCAGATGCTAATTCCCATGAAGCCCTCCTTCCACGTTTCCCCACAAAGGCTGATTGGTGGGGCAGGGACCCCTGGAGCCAAAACTGTCAGGGTAAGATCCTCCAGGGACACGACTGCCAGCACATGTTGGGGCGGCAGTGGCCTAGTGGTTCATGTAGGTTGTCTACAAACCGGAAGGTTGGTGGTCCAATCCCCGGCTCCACCGGACCAAGTGTCGAGGTGTCCTTGAGCAAGACACCTAACCCCAGCCGCTCCCGATGAGCTGGCTGGCGCCTTGCATGGCTGACACCGCCGTCGGTGTATGAATGTGTGAGTGAATGGGTGAATGTGAGGCTAATTGTAAAGCGCTTTGGATGGCCATAGGTCTGTTAAAAGCACTATATAAATGCAGTCCATTTACCATTTACATGACCCTCTGGGATCGGAGACAGCAGAACTTGTGATGGAGAGAGTACTGCACTCTCTGCCTCTGTTAGGCACATGGGCTTCACACGGTTCATTGCAAACTGTACCATGTCCGCGAGCACAAGGGCTTCAGCAGCCTCATCTCCGCTGGCTTAAGGGGCACATTAAGGCAGGTGTTGAAAACCACCTTGAGCCTCTCTTCATTGAACCCAGAGCCTGACGCTGTCCTCAAGCGTGGCAAAGCTCTTTGTATCAGCTCCCTTCTGTTGAAGGCCGAAGAGCAAGTGAGCTTGCCTGCTATGCTCTGGTGAGTGGGATATGTCCAGTTGCTACCTGCTGGGTAGATGCAGGTAGCGGGTATAACAAGACTTTTATTGTACAAAAAAGCCAAGGGAAAGCAAAGCCCACGAGGGGGTAAAACAGAATAAACAACACTCAAAATAACAATCAACAGGCTAAACTACCACACAGGACCAAGACAAACTAAGAATACTTAAACTTGACACTGACTTTCAATGACTCTAGACTTACTCTTGACTAGACATGGGTAAACAGACGAACAAGCGCAGGACAGCAAACACAATAAGGGAGCAAATCAAGAGGGGAACAGGTGACATGAATCAAACAATAACAAGGTGATTAATGAGGGAGTGGGGTCAGGAAACGAGACAGAATGCACATGGCCTGAATAAACAAAGCCAGTACCTTCACAAAACATGGGACTGCCATGATCCTGTAATAATGACTTAAAAAATTGTGACCTGAAGACAGGACCATGCAGGGCCGTGCACAGACCTTTTGAGGGGCATGTACTGAAACTGAAAAAGGGCACCCCTCCAAATAAATATTACATAATAATCGTCTTAAAAGCCTTATATTTAATCACTATTAATGATTGAAAAAAAAATCTATATTAATGAATGAAAAAAATGACACTTTGTAAGTTGGCTTTAACAATTTACATCCTGGGTGGTTGTCTGTATTAGGCCTATTTGTAGTCGTGTTTGTGAACTGCTCTTGTGTACTCGCTCTTATTTAATTGTAGACTATATTAATTTTATTTTTTCCTCTGCTTACATACATAAAGTTAAATAAAAATATGTTTTAAGAATAAAAGCTATTCTGTTTGGTTTTAAAAACTATTTTTTTATTATTTGGTAAACATGTTTATGTATGTGATTGAGAAGAGGGGGAAATAGGAGATTAAAGATCAAAATAGGAGATTATACTATACTATAGCCATACCATTAGCATATTCAACATGTATCTGCCTACCTAGCTAAAACTGTGCTGAGGACCAGACCTTGGTCTTTTGAAGGTGCAAATAACTGCATTACTGAAAAATATACTTAATACTAAATAGACTTAACTCTATGCAGTTGATTTCAGAATAAAAAGTTATGAACCAAATAATCATACAACTCCCTTGACTAATTCAAGGCATAAGATACATAGGCTATGCTACAATAAGTTATATCCAGATTGCATATTGTAATGAGTGTAAGGGCAATATACTGAACATACTTGTATCCGTTACACGTTTCTCGTCTTCTATCAAGTTTTCCTTAACTGGGCATCTGATGTCTTTCTAATCTGTGAAGATGTTTTTGGTGTTAATGTAGGCTAGACATTTACCCGCGCAGGCTCGTCTTCTCGCGGGTCTGAGTGAGATGTGTTGACTTTACCCGGGCTGTGTAGTTAAATGATTGAGACGCGTCATGCAAAAAAGCGGTAAAAACCCGACCCTGCATTCCATATTGTTGTCACGTGTCCCCTTTACATGGGTGAACACTTGTTTAAAAAATTGCTCGCGCTTTGTCAAAAACTCCATTTGGTCGCAGTTTGGAGCCCTTGGTCAGGTGCCCCCTGATTGCCCACTCACCCAATCCCATCTATGGATAATTCGGCTTTAAGTTATAAAACAGACAGCATTGTACTCAAAAAACAAGATATTTAGTTACCGTTGCAAGACGTTCAGCTGCTCTGACTGCTGTGGAACTTGAAGCTCGCTGCACTCAGGGGGCGGAGTTAAGAGGTTTGACTGACAGTTTGAGCGGATAAAATATGTATATATATATATATATATATATATATATATATATATATATATATATATATATATATATATATATATATATATATATATATATATATATATATTTTTTATACATTTTATTTGATAAATATATTTGTAAAGCAAACAGGCAGACGTAAATGGTTAATAATAGCATTGATTTATATATTTAAAAATTAATAAAACACCTCCAAAAAAGGGCACTTCGGAGTGTAAGGACAAAAAGGGCATGTGTTTTGCACAGGTTGAGCCCTATCTGTGCACGTGCCTGGGACCATGACACTTGGCTATGTATACTGTGTTGGACTTGATGAGACTATTTCCAGTGCACTTATGTATTGTTGTTCTTGTGTTTCTATAATTTTAATTATTAACTGAAACAATATTTACTAGTTGCCAATTAATAAGTAATTAAAATACTAATACAGGATATAATGAAAGGAAGGTGTAGCTCAAAAATCCATCCCTTCAAAATAATAAAATGAACACTTTACAGCCTAATCACCAACACAGTATAGAGTTTAATATCTGCACCTCTATCCTACTACAGATATATACATGTTTACCAAAACATACTGAATATATGAACATATTCAGGGCTCCAGACTAACATATGAGAGAGGTTGCACTGGCGCCACCAAGTTGTACAGCTGGTGGTGCTGGGCCTCAATTTGGTGACACCAGTCACTGGGTGGTGTAAAAACAAAAACATACACACTAAACTAAGTCCAAACATGTTTATTGCATTAATAAATTCATTACAAATACAAATAATTTTCTTCTTTATATACATATTTTTTTTAACTTAAAGGATCAGTATGCAAGACATTTATATCAATTAATCATAAAATGGCCCTGATATGTCACTAGACATTAAGAAAACATTTTCATTTCAAGTACTTATATCACTGAGTAGTCTGGCCAGGATATTGTCATTTAAAAAGTGGAGTTGCAGCCCTCAAATGATGTTTATGTTGTCATTTTGTGTATTGGCCACCAGTTGTGTGATTGCAGTACCAGTTTTAGCCACAAGGTTTGTGATTGCAGTACCAGTTTTAGCCACAAGGTTTGTGATTGCAGTACCAGTTTTGGCCACAATCCTACATACTGTTCCTTTAACCATACTCTTAACATATATTTTCCTTACTGTTAACCATTAAACTTACAATAAACCTTTTATTACTTTGTTGTAGGGCTGGACAATAATTCAATATCGATATATTTTCGATATTTAGATAAACATTACAGCGTCCCGTGGCCGTTCGTGTGTCACATCTAAAAACACGTGTTAAACGCCAGTCAATGCGTTTCTTCCTTCAGAGCGCTTGCCGTCTTTCGCAGCTAAGCAAACATGAGCCGCGCATTCCGGAAAACGTAATGCCTGATCAGAATTTAGGCGCTCATTTGTAACACAAACTGATCTACGGATGAGAAAAATCAGGTTCACGTTTTAAAAAAGGGGAAAAGAAACGTGCAATAGATAAAAGTATGTAGGCACCTATTGGTCACTTAGGATATTTAATCATACTTTTCCACATATTACTATAATAGTAAATTTATCAAAATTATGGAATTATGAAAGTTAATACTGTGACTGAAGAATTTGTTATTAAAATTATCTATTCATTTGAGACCTCTGCATTACAGCATTTATCACTGACTGACATTCAGATGAACCTTATTAATATTAAAGGTGAGCGCTAAAGTCTGATTATTTGACAGTGAGTATACATTTAATTTTGTATGAAGGCTAAATACAAATAAAAAAGGAACATCAATTTACTATTCCATTTTTATTTTTGTAAATATCATATAGTTTTATAGGAGGAGGCTTCATAGACTTGGTAAATACATATAAAACAACCTCCAAATAATGAAACAGGCAAAATTTAATTAAGTACGTGACAGAGCGCCCCGCCCTTCCATGTCGAAATAGCAAATCAATTAAAAGGCACCCTAGTATATAGAGTATATTTAGAAGTTGTATGTACAGGCATTTGTTTTGTGCATTCTTTGCAGTTTATCCCAAGGCTTTTTTTAACATTCATACCGTTATCGGATTTATACCGTACCAACCGAAAATTAGAAGTATACGTTGATAAAAATTTTGGCCATATCGTCCAGCCCTACAGTACTTTGTTGTAAAAGCTTTATGCTGCGTTTACACCAACCGTGTTTGAGGCATCAAAATCGTGTCTACCGCGCCTAGTTTGTCGCTTGGACAGTTTGAATGCATTTGTGCGTCTAGAGCGAAGTGGACGCACGGAAAAAGCAAGCATTTGACACGCGTCAGAGGCAAAATCCGCTTCTTGTTGGAGGGGCAAGTGCTATATGGTTGTCTGTTTGCAACATGGCTGATGTTGATATTTGGTCACCTTACCATAGGGGGGAAATAAACGGCGCAGTTCAATAAACGTCACGTGACTCAAAAGTGAAATGTGTATTTACAACTTACCAGGTTGCCCAATGTCCTCACTGACACTCTTTCAAGTGAGGTCCTTTTTATTCCTGTCTCTATAGAAATAAGAACTTGTGTTGTGTAGCTCTGGGTGACTGCTTATGGACAATATCAAGCGTTTCTTCATGTTGAATGAGTGACTCTGGGCGGGGCTGCCGCCACAGCAGCAAGTAGGCTCCTGAATCTTCAACTCGGGTGCAGCCACAAATTCGTGTCAAACGCAAAATGCTCAAAAAGCACCATTCGTGCGTACCCCGCCAGATGCTCAATTCAAGCAAACTAGACACGCAAATGAGGAGGAATCGCGTCTACCACGCCAAACGCTTCCTCTACCGCGGCTGGTGTAAACGCAGCATTAAGCTACTTTAACACAGACTTGAGTAAAGAAATCAAATTTTTTTGATGTAATCGCCACAAAATGTCTCCATGCACTCTGAAGATATCATTTGGCCAGGACTTGTAAACTCTAATTTTGAGGTACTGAGCACAATTTTTTACACACAGTTTACAGCGCTATCTTTAGGCTTTCATTAATAAAACTAAAGCGGCTGATCTCCGCCTGTTTCATTAGTTTCATTTTGCGTGCGTGTGGAAGTTGTGTGAGATTATTTCATCAATTGCGCTGAAATATCAGAGAAAGCTCTTACATATACATGTACAATACACTGTGCAGCATGTTTACTTACAACACAAGCAGCGGATTCTGACACAATATTAGTTTGGTGCAATTTAAACCTGTAATTTCTCCCCCTCAAATTTAAATGACAGCCGAGAGAATCACCCACAGTCTCCACAAACCATCCCCTCAGTAATCAGGACAAAAGCGGTCAAAAGTGGACAAAAGAGACTTTTTTAGTGGACAGTGGACAAAAAATTGGACAAAAGAGACATGACCAGCAGAAGTTAAACATTTCTCAACTTTTCAAGTGCCAACGTGTGCGTCAGCCAATCAGATCGTATTATGCAAATAACCTAGTGCAAGAAAGCCAATTACGCCCAATGTTAATGTACTGTCAGAGGGTGCGGTGATATGCACCTGAGATATGATAGAAAGACAAGGGAAGGTGCAGCAACAAGAAGAGGGACTGGATGCCCCGTAGACGTAATTGCCTGCGCATTATATTAATATAATTATATTAAAATTTTGCAGTCGCGCCAGTGCGACCTTTAATAAAAAATAATTAATAATTTGTTAATTAAAAAAACATCTTAATACCTTTCAGTGAGTTATTGACAGGAGCATGTTGAAAACTCTTAAGAATTTTATATATTTCCATCTCTCTAAACAGGATTTCGTACTTACCTCTGCAATTGCTCATATTGATCTGAACAATGAATTTCTAGTAAACTGCCAGAGTAACTGTAAACAATGTTGTTATCAAGGTGCTGGACCATCCTGATAAAAAATTCACATCAGAAATCCCAGTACATATTCAGAAATGTACACTTCCCTGATTCTTAGGGTGTGTGTGTGTATATTCCTTGATAATCAATTAATGTCCCTGATTTGTCCTGAGCAGAGCAATGTTCTTAAAAATGCTCCATTTTCTGCTGAAAACATTAAGAACAATTAATGTTTTGGACTGTAGTATTTATCTAAACTCTTAATTGCGTCCTCTTTTGTGTATTTTTTCCATTCATCTAGAATCTTGTCCTGGAATGTTTTTCCGTGGTACATCTCTAGATCTTTCTGGAATCTGCACACAAACCACTTCCAGTAGGGCATCTTGGAGAGATCAGGGGTGATGCTCCACTTTGCATAAACGTGTCCTGCACTTTTGTAGTCACTAAATAAAATCCACTGACCTGATGATTTAAAAATTTTAGAAGTTTTCACTGCAGTTGAGCAAAATTCTGTACAGAGATTCTGTGTTTCATCATAATAGAATCCATTCATTCCAATCACTCTGTGGAAAGGAACACTGTGATCTCCATCATGATTCTCTATTGTGTTGGTGCAGGAGGCTTTACAGAACGGACACTGAACCCAACAGCACTGACAGAAATGATCAATCAGAATCTCATCTGGTCTGTTGTTGAGATCAAGATTTTTATAAAATGTATCTGCGCTGAACTCTCTGCTGATGTCAGATATTATAGATGGAAGTTCAGTTATTATCACATCTTCTAGGAGTTTAAAATCAACATCATCATGTTTGACTCCACTGAAGTCCTTCACAGAGAATATCAGATCATCTGAGAGCTTCTGTGTGAAAAACATCAACCACAAATCAACATCTCCACTCTTCACTTCAACATATTCAGTAGATTTTTGTGCTGCTTTTAGAATCTTCTTTCGCAAAACTTCAATGTTCTGATTCATCTTGGGTTTAACACTGATACTGAACTGATCACTGATGTACTGACGGACTTCATCTCTAATAAAATCCTTGAAATGCTCTTTGGGATAATTAATGTAGTCATTGAACGCAGAAAAGTTCTCCTCTTCTGCCAGTCTCTTCAGGATGTGTTTCTCACGATTTGATCTGTTTCCATTCAGTGATGGACAGTTTGATCTGATTTCATCTGCTAAATCTCTGGCAGTCTGTTTATAAACACTCTGTTCAATGGGTCTCTTCAGTTTCTGACAGATGATCTCACCAAAAATAGCAGTTGATGTTGCTCCATCACAGTATTTCTGGAAAATACTATAGTATTCATCTCTCTTCTTCTCAAAATAGAGAACAGGATCATTGACTTCTCTAAACATTCTGTGTTGGTTAATGAATGTCTGTTCTGCTCTCTTAAATATAGAAAATACCAAATCTATAAAGAATTCAGTCTTGAACAGATATGTCTCAGACTTTTCCTCATATTCTGTTATTCTTGTCTTGATGTGATCTGTGAGTTGTTTAATGTAGCTGATGTTGTAGCCCAACTTTGAAATATGAAATGACTTGATCATTTTGTCTGTCTCCTGAACAACATCTGAGATCAAGTTTGTTATGTGTGTTTCATCATCTTTAGACAGAGTGTAACCAAGCTTCTCTTTAGCTGCTTTGCACATATTTTGAACCTGTCCTGTCAATCCATTGGATTTCTTTACTGTTACATAATTGGAATATTTTGTCACAGAGAAAATATCTGTGTTCTCATTTCTATGTTCTATAGGGACACTTTTATGGATGTCACTAAGGAGTATTTTCATATCTCTCAGTATGTCAATGTTTTTGATTGGAGTAGTATCTTTGGTGAAGTTCTTCACACACTTTCCCCAGAAGAAATCAAACTCTCTCTTCAGAGTTGCATTATCATTTGCTTTGTTTTTGAGTGTCAATGCAAGTTCTTTACTCTTTTCTAAAAGAAAGCTTTCATGTTTTGTCCTCTGATCATCAATTTTTTTCTTCAGGTCCTGCTGCTGAAGAATTTCATCTAATTTCCTCTTTGTTTCTCTCACAATGCTTTCTTGAACATCTTTGATTTTTATTTCAAATGATGATTTCCACTGAATCAGTATATCAGCATCTGTGTCTTTCTCAAATAAATCTGACATTGAGCTTTTCAATTCTTTGGTTTTCTCCATCAGTTCTGCCTGAAGATCTGTTTTCTCAATCTCATCAATTGCCTTATTTTCTATTTGGTTGTGTAGTTTGTTCTCAATTTCCAGCATGGCACTGCGAAGAGTCCAGGTCCACTTGCTGTATTCTGTCTCCAGTCTCCTGTATACTGAAATCTCCAGAGAATTTCTGAAGCTGAACACAAATCGTTCATTTAGTAAAGCCTCCCAGAGATCTTTAATTCGATCACGCAGGTGTGTCAGCCTCATACCATCTGATTTTGAGGATTGTGAAATAATAGTTTTCTTTAGTTCTTGAATATTTTCACAGTAGTTGGGATTTGGTGGTGCCATTGGTGGGTTGCCCTCCCACAGATGAGCAAAATACTTCACATCATTCTGTACATCAAAATTAATGACATCACTGAAACATTTAGCATCACAAACCTCATCTTTAGCAGCAAGTTTTGTCATTTTATCCAGTGTCTCCTGCAGTCGTCTCCTTCCCTCCATGTTTTTCTCTCCAGCTGTGACGTCTGAAACGTTCTGATGTACAAACATACAGCTGGGATTCAGTTTGACCTTCTTCATCCTCAGAAAGGCCTGAACAACAATCTCAAGAATATCCTGCATCTCAGCTGGGTTTTCTCCCATGATGTTGATCAATGTCCGCTGTCCAAGACCCACAACAAATGTGGCCAATTCATTGTCATGATGTCTTGTGGTTCTACCAGCCAGTTCTAGAGCTCGAAGACCCTCAGTATCAACAGCCAGAATATAGTCAAACTTCATCTGATCTTTCATCTCCTCTGATACTTTGATCAGCTGCATGAAAGCTCCTCTGGTACATCGGCCAGCACTGACTGCAAACTGAAGTCCAAACATGGCATTCAGCATGGTGGATTTCCCAGAGCTCTGAAGTCCTAAAACTGACAGCACAAAGACTCTCTGGTCTCCCAGTTTCTGTATGAGTTTATCTAGAACAGCAGTGATCCAGATCAGAGGAACATGAGCAGCATCTCCATCCATCAGCTCCAGTGGAAATCCACAGATCATCATCTCTGCTGCAAGACTCGGGAGAGAAGAAAAATGAAACGGCAGATCTGTCTTATTCTTCTTCACAGATGAACATGATTCATAGATCTGACCGATCTCTCTCATGATGTGCTCCAAACCAAAGCTTGCTGCTTGAAGTTCGTCAGATATTCGCATAAGTTCTGTTTGATCTTGAAGTTCAGAAAGATCCGCTGGGGTAAATTCATCCAGGAGCATTCTGAGCCAGTTAAGAAAATATCTATTGACATTGGCTTCATGTGAGTTCATTTGATTAATAAAAAACTTTATAAACTCACTCATGTGAAGATCATGTTGCTGTTTACGTATGTTCTTCATTTGTGTTTGTTTTCTGCTTATTTCTTGTTCTATGTCTTCCTCTTGAGGTCGATGAAGTTCTTTGTTCTTCTGACACCACTGATGCCAGAGTTTACCCTGACAGGGCAGAAATGATTCTTTAATTTCTCTCGGATCTTTATTCTTCAGTAAACTCATCATCTGCTGTGCTGCTTCTCTTCCTCTCCTGCAGTCTTCATCATCTTCCTCATCTACTCTGATATCTGAGTGTTTGGACAAATCTTCAAGTTTGAACATGGAAACTGATGGTGAAGATGAGAGACAATCATTTATAGCACTTCTGAGTTCTTCAGATACATCTGACTGATTTCTGTCTTTCAGACCAATTTTGTATTTTCCTGTTCGTGTCTCAGTGAGAACACATTCATCTTCAGTAAGACAAATAAGTGATTTTTTTTCTGTGTACAGGTTTTGAATCTTTGTTGCGTTTTTGTCATTTTTGTCAATCTGTGGTAGAAGAACGACATTGACCAAAGACTTTTCAGTCAGAATCTGCAGTTGTTTCTCATTGTCTCCTGCATCACCATGAAGATTACAGAAGGCAACACAGTTATTAAATTTATCTGTGTCTTTTCCAGATGGGCAGAACCAGGCGATCTCCACCACTCCATCCATCAGTAGTCTGGTTCTGCTGCTGCCTGGACAGTTCCTGTGGAAGAACGTGTTGTGTTTCTCATTGATCAGATTGTTCATCAGCTGAGACTTGGATGAAGACACAGAACCAAACCTGAAGAACGACACCATTGGAGTTTCTGTCTTGTAGACTGGTTCTTCTTTACTGATGATTTCATTGTTAGTATTTCTCATCTTCCAGCTCTTGTTGATTTGTCTGAATGTCCAGAGAGGAAACTCAATCTGTTGTGTGAATGGATGAGGAACAAGAAGAGGAAGAGCAAACTGACACTGTGAGAGTTTAGTGACCATCAGCTGCTTTAGGAAACTATCAGCACAATGAAACACAGCCATCTGAACATCCATCGGGTGAACACGGTTTGTTTTTTTCATCACATTATTAGAAAAAGATACTTCTTTAAAAAAATCCCCCCCATCTTTAGATGCATCTTTGTTTGTTTGTTGTGAGTGATGTTTTTCAGTGGTCTCATTAATATTAATGTATCTTGCTCTGTAGTTCATCATCAGTATGTTTTGTAGATAATTCTTTACCAGCTCTTCTTCAGCACAAGACTCACAAGACTGTAATGAATGTGCAGATATCTGAAGAACATCTGCAGCTCTGAGTTTCTTGTGGATGTCTTTAAGATGAAGCCTGTGAAATAGATGCTGCATTTGTTCTCTCATAGACATTTGTTTCTTCTTTGTGTGGAAGACCTGGGCCCTCTTTTGTTCAACATCCTTTTGCTGTTTCCTGTAAAATGAAATTTGGTATTTTTATGTTGCAGAGACTTAGTCTACTTTGTCTAATAGGCCTACTTAGTGCTTCAGCAACTTCACTTTTTAGGGTGTGTTCACACTTGTAGAATGGGGTTCTGTTGGTTCTGTCAAATACAACACAGTTTCAAGGCAAGTCGTTTTATAGTAATGGAAATTTTGATTAATTTATTTGTGTTTGATGACACAAATTTCCGCTGTTTTTCGTGTCTCTGGAGACAAATGTCTTTTTCGTCCCTCCCAGCACGAATTTATGTCAATGGCTGTTCGTGTCTATGGCACGACTTTCTTTATCGTGTTATTTAATATTTAATATGAGAAAACAAAATGACACGATAAAGAAAGTCGTGCCACAGACACGAACAGCCATTGATAGAAATTCGTGCTGGGAAGGACGAAAAAACATTTGTCTCCAGAGACACGAAACACAGCGAAAATTCTTGTCATCAAACACGAATAAATTGTCGTTACTATAACACGACTTGCCCTGAGACTGGGTTGTAAAATAATAGTTTTTGGCTGCAGAACTTTTAAAGAAAAAAACTGTAAAATTATTGTTTTTGAACGTTATTGGAATTAAGAAATTTTACTTAAATTTTAAAGATTTTGTTTGGCAGCCGCTGCTGCCAGTCATTTGACCATTTTTTTGTTGTTATTTTTTACAGTGTGGCAGTATTCTCACTTCTCAAGTACATTCTGCCTATTCTTTCTATTCACGGTAGGATAGTCGAACCAGCAATCTTGTCCCTAAGTATGCAAATCACATTACTCTAGTTAAAGTAACATTCTAAGATTAAATCATACACAAAACCGACAAACTCTTCCGATGTTTTCTCGACTCTGATACTTTGATGTCATCAACCTGTCGTTCCTGCAGCGCAGCTTGAAGTCGAACACAATCTATAATAGTGAGGTTCCCCTGCAGGAGGTCTCATGATGACTGCTGCTTTTATAATCTTTATTGTGGCAAGTAAATTCCTTTTTTGTTTTAAAATTCAAACAGACTCACGGTTTTAGCCACACTCTCGCTATGCATATTGCTTACATTATTCCAGAAGTAATAGGATTTGTTCTCTGTGAATAAATTAACATGTTCTCTTGTTTGTTAGTGGATTTGATTATATTGATGTTGAAAAACAGTCAGTTAATTTATATAACTTGAAATGGTCTATAGCAGGGATTCCCAAAGTGTGGTACGCGCACCCCCAGGGGTACGCGAGCTGCCACCGGGGGGTGCGCGAGTGGAAAAATCTAATGGCGGACTGGTTCTTTGAGTGGGATTTTTCCATACAATAAATGAATAAAAAACATGAACAGTAAACATTTCCTTTGTAATCGCTTTTATTTTAAATAAAAAACTATACTTTTAGTTTTTGATAGAAACGTAGAAGACAGCTGCTGTCTTTTTCTACGCACTGCTCTTCTGTTATGCACTGCAGCCGATATGCGCGTCAACTCGTTTCATTCATTCCATATTATAAATATGCTTAACTGGTCTTATGATAAAGTTGTTAGTCACGAAGGAGGAGAGGGACCAAGAGAGAGAGACTTTTTTCTATGGCAAAAATAGAAATAATCAAATGGGACGAGACATGGGTGCGTCTAATGCACAGGCACACGCGAGCAATGTTCATGCATGGTAGAGAGACCGGCAATGAATTTTATAATAAAATACATAAATACTTACAAAGACACTGTAGAGAACTTATTAAAAGCTTTCATTTAATTTTGTTTGAATCTTGAGCTGTTATAATGAATCTGCAAACTATTATACACCTTTTGTGCGAACTGTAAAGGCTTTTGTGAATGTGTTTGATGGGTCTGCACGTGACGCACGCATCTTGAGGGAGAGCGCACTGGTAAACATGAGGAAAGCTGTCATATGTTATCTGGCGGCAGTAAGTGTACGTTTCTTACCATAGTAAACTCGAATGGCGTCTAAATATTAAACGCATACACGGGGGCGCGCATCATCTACGCTGAGCGTAGCTGCGTCTAGTCGTAGTTTCAGATGTTGCAACAGGCGTAAATATTTTTCACAATGTCAGACGTAGCTAAGCCCGACGTAGGACTTACACCCAACTTCTTTACGTCCGGCTGGTGCAACCGGCCCCTGGTTATTTGCACATGATTAAACATGAGTGTTTATGGCGAGTCTTTATTTTTTTTTTGAAGTGGGGTTTGGGGGTGCGCCAACCCGGTCGGGACATAGAAGGGGGTGCGCAGGAAAAAAAGTTTGGGAACCGCTGGTCTATAGCCCTTTGAAAAAGAGAGGTTTGAAGAGCTACTAAGGATCTAACTATACTTTATAAATTTGTAAACATGTATGAAAGTTAATATGAAATAAAGTCTAACTAATAATTTCACAGGTAACACTTTATACTACGACCCGCAATGTACCGCGTAATTAAACCGAATTTACAACTTATATTTGTAACAACAGAGTACTTCTACAGTACGTACTTTTAGGTATTAGGGAACAATATTTTAAGTTTGGGGTAATAAGGGGGTAAGAATATATGGAAAATTATAAATGATTTATTCTCTAAGTATTCAGAACTACAGGGTACCTATTGTTATATTACGTCGTATGTATGACTTACGTCTATGGGTAATATGGTCTATTAATTTTTTTGTTATAGTTTTTTTTTCATATTTGCTACTTACCTGATGAAAGTGTATTGTATACAGTCGATGTCTATGAGCCACGTCGGCAAATATAACAGCACATCACTTTTATTTCGGTATAGACTGTACGGTGTAATAGCAAAAGTGCAGCTGCTTTATTTTGATCATCTGTGTTTTAAGGCAAGTACAATAAAAATAGTAGCAACTTGTACCTCTTTGATCTGTATATGTATACAGGAGTTACCAGGTAACTCTTACCTTTGCGGGCTGTAAATTAAAGTGGTGCTTGTTACCCTATTTACTGTGTATTTACTTGGTAACTCTTATATTTGCGGGCTGTAAACTAAAGTGGTGCTTTGATAAATGTTATAGGGTAAATACTTTGATAAATGTTATAGGGTAAATACTTTGATAAATGTTATAGGGTAAATACTTTGATAAATGTTATAGGGTAAATACTTTGATAAATGTTATAGGGTAAATACTTTGATAAATGTTATAGGGTAAATACTTTGATAAATGTTATAGGGTAAATACTTTGATAAATGTTATAGGGTAAATACTTTGATAAATGTTATAGGGTAAATACTTTGATAAATGTTATAGGGTAAATACTTTGATAAATGTTATAGGGTAAATACTTTGATAAATGTTATAGGGTAAATACTTTGATAAATGTTATAGGGTAAATACCATAAACATACAGAATATTGTTATTTTTATTTTAAAACAACTTTCAAAACCTCTTTACAAAACTATAATTAAGCCAACACTTAATTTTTATTAACACAAAACTTTTATTTCAAATAAAAAGTAATGACAATTTTTCATTGTTTTTGCGGCTTGGCTTTCTCTGTTGGTATTCTTGTCCACTTGGATGATGAGTTGATGTCGTCTCACAAATGCTGTTCTGCATTACATATAAAAAACATAAATGAAAACCTTCAGTAAAGTAAATGTTTCTTCACTGTGCCTTGACAGAAACTGAGTTTTCTGAGCCAGTTATTAACTTTAGGCTAATTTATGTGCTAGCTAACCTGCTGCTGCCATTAGCTGGCAACTTTCTTGAAAAAACATTGTTTGAAATGCGTGATGTATTTACAAAACCAGTCACCTTATCTAGCATGCGGTTCCAGCAAACCTCCTGCAGACGGGTGCGCGCTCTGCGCAGTATGCATGTAGTCGTCTTTTGCTGCAGCGCGGGCTGGTTACCCATCTGCTGTTGTTTCATTCTGGTTTGCCATTACATACATTATTTGGCTAAAATACTTGTGTTTACATGTGCAAAGTTTTATTCTACCAATGATAACACCTATTAAAAATAAACAAATAGCGTGTTGCTTTGTGGTCATTATTGTGTCATTTGAAATAAAAGAGTTTCAGAGTCAAAATTGCAAAGCACCACTTCATACATGTCCGCAAATGTTAGAGTTACCTGGTAAATAGGGAATAAGTTGCTATTTTTATTGTACTTACCTTAAAAAAAAGATAACCACATTAAATCAGCTGGACTTTTGTTATTAAAAGCAAGTAATATAGGCTACTAAAATAAAAGTGATGTGCTGTTATATTTATTTGCCGATGTGGTTTGTAGACATTGAGTGTTTACAACATTCAGTAGTCAATATGAAAAAATCAGAATAAAATCATAAAAAAAAACATAATTTCCCCATAGACTTGACTAAGTCATATATACCACGCAATATTACAATAGGTATCCTGTAGTTAGAAAATACTTAGAGTATAAATAATTAATAATTCTTCATATTCTTACCCCCTTATTACCCCAAACTTAAAATATTATTCCCTTATACATACAAGTACGTACTGTTGTTAAAAATAAGTACGCTTTAAATTCTGTTTAATTACGCGGTACGTTGCGGGTCGTAATATAAAGTGTTACCATTTCACAACACTTACCCTGTATTCATCATGCATTTCTGTTGTGGAGAATGTTTCATGCTGTCTTCACAGCCTTGTGGTTTGTCTTGTGAGACAAAAGAAACAGAAGTAACACACAAGAATGTTAATGTTTCTTTGGCCATTTAGAATATTTTAATATATTAAGCAAGTACTTTTAATGGGGACACATTAAAATACCTTTTTAAGATATCAAATAAATGTGAAGTTTTAGCACAAAATACCCCCAGATCATTTATTATGACATGTTAAAATTGGTAGGTGTGAGCAAACGTGCTGTTTTTGGGTGTGTCCTTTAAAATGCAAATGAGCTGATGAAATTCTAACACTGATCACAATGATGGTGGTTTGTTAAAACTGAAACTCAATTGTGCTGTTAATTATTTTCTCTCTCTCTCTTTCTCTCTCCACTAAATCAGAGTCTCATGGTTGGATAGTTCAAATAAAAGGGCTCTGTCAGGAATCGTGTGACGAATGAACCTAATAGCAGACAGGGATGGACAGAACAAAACTTTTATTATGAAGAAATGGGGAAAAACAAAAACAGAGTATACACTACACTAAACTTAACACTAAACTTGACACAAGACTAACGATAAACTATACAAATAACAGATGACAGACTCGACTAGATATAACACTGACTAGATACTCACAGGTAATGTAACAACAAGCATAGACAAGGGCTTTAAATAGGGACCAAATCAAAAAGACAACAGGTGAAAACAATAGACGAGGATGACAAGGGAGCTGGGTAAAAGAGAAAAGACATGGAAAACACGTGACTGGAAACATGCATCCAAAGCCACGTGTCCCCACACATAACATGGTACTGTCTAAACCAGGGGTGGGGAACCCTGGTCCTGGAGGGCCACTGTCCTGGAGAGTTTAGTTCCAACCCTAATTAAACACACCTGAAAAATCTAATTGAAGTCTTCAGGATTACTTGGAAAAGAAATGCAGGTGTGTTTGATTAGGGTTGGAAGTAAACTCTGCAGGACAGTGGCCCTCCAGGACCAGGGTTCCCCACTACTGGTCTAAACCCTGCCACTAGAGACAAGATTCTAAACATGATCAGATTCTGACAGAATCCTGACAGGCTCATTATAGTTGTGCATTTAGGTGATGAGTGTTTCCTTACATGAACCCTGTTTGGAACATTATATTATATTTCTCTCTACAGTGCTGACAATGCATGTTAAAAACACAGTTTTGTGTGCGTTTCTGTTCAGAATCAAGTTTATTCAATGACTGTCATGAATTTTGTGTTATAATGCCATTTATAACACTAAAAGTAACCAAATGCACCAAAACGGTATGTACGTACAAAAAAGTTGAGGACCCGGCAACACTGCAAGACAGCCTGCTGCGGAGCAGCCTCAAAAATGCGTACAATACACAACGCCAAGGCGGAGGTACACATACCTAAAAGATTATTAGGAACATCATACTAATACTGTGTTTGACCCTCTTTCGCCTTCAGAACTGCCTTAATTCTACGTGGCATTGATTCAAAAGGTGCTAAAAGCATTCTTTAGAAATGTTGGCTCATATTGATAAGATAGCATCTTGCAGTTGATGGAGATTTGTGGGATGCACATCCAGGGCACGAAGCTCCCGTTTTACCACATCCCAAAGATGCTCTATTTGGTTGAGATCTTGTGACTGTAGGGGCCATTTTAATACAGTGAACTTATCCTGCTGGAAGTAGCCATCAGAGGATGGGTACATGGTGGTCATAAAGGGATGGACATGGTCAGAAACAATGCCCAATTGGCACTAAGGGGCCTAAAGTGTGCCAAGAAAACATCCCCCACACCATTACAACACCACCAGCAGCCTGCACAGTGGTAACAAGGCATGATGGATCCATGTTCTCATTCTGTTTACGCCAAATTACGACTCATTGAAGCAACTGCCATGTTATTGGTTGATTAGATAATTGCATTAATGAGAAATTTAACAGGTTTTCCTAATAATCCTTTAGGTCTGTGTATATTGCAAAACATATTGCTGTTAAATTATTTTGGTCAAAGCTGTGAGTGATAAGCACGCGAGACGGCAGAACGTTGCTATGGTTATCTCTGTGTCAATCATAACATTTTAGGGATTCACTCCCGCATTTAAATGCAGTTGTCACTTCCGAAAGTTTTCAGTGTGTACGAGGCCACAGAAACGTTAGCTTTGTGTAATAGTTTATACGCTTTAGCTATTTTAACTAAGGTTATTTATTGGTTATTTATTTTGCTTGTTAGCAGGAATAATAATTATGTAGACTTTTCAAGTATATGGTATTGTAGTGGGCATTTCTTGATTTTCCTTTAAAAAGACTTTAGTTACGTTGTCACAGGTAGGGTCAAATCTAACATCCATATAGTGAGGGATATATGAAAATAGTGTTGAGAACAATCATTTAAAACATCAGGGAAGAAAATCTTTGTTCTCATCTCTGTGATACTCACTCTTTTTCTGTTTTTCTTTTAACTGGGTGTTGTGCATCTCTCCAGTGTAACACTGCTCTTTATTCTCATTAAACAGACGGTCAATCTTCCTCATCAGTTCTCTCATCTCTGATTGGTTGTTCATGGTTTTGCTGCAGATGTGATATCTTCCTCCACATTTCTTCAGGAGTTCCTCTACAACAGTGTTTTTCTTCAGATCATCTATCATAGAGTCAGACTCTTCTTCTCTCTCATAAGTGAAGAGAATCATCACAAACTGAAGAACACTTTCACCAAACACTGACTGTAGCCATTCAAGACACATCTTATCACCATCTGTTAACTGACCCAGACGCACAACAAAGATGAAGGCAGAGATTTGATTTTTATACATTAGTTGACCAATGAGATGATTCACAGAGTCCAGGTGAAGTTCAGTGAAGTCAATCATGTTGATGACTGAGACATGACATTCTGATATCTTTATGTGTAGAGGATCAATCCTGTAGAATACTTTATGTTTAAGAGGAGGTGGTTCTCCCAGTAGAATGTTGTCATGACCAAACTGAACTGATGTAGAGTTTCCAAATACTGCAAACGGCCGACTGGAAACCTTGTGATCTATAAAAAACAGCAAAGAATTGTTATTAAACTTATTAGGAGTATTATTAACAACAAGAACAACTCTGATCTATTTGTTTTTTACCCATGAGCCAGACAGATCAGGTTCGGCACTTGTATCTGCAGGTTTACAGTTGCTTCCTTCTTCTGTTTACTATCCTAAAAAAGATAAATCAATTTCACTATAATTACTATCTACTAATCTTTCAACGCCAGCGTTTATAAAAAAAAGTTGCCAGCTAGTGCCAGCATTTTTTATGATTTTCACAAAAGATTAATGCCTTCCAGAAAATGTTTTTCTTTAAATATGTAAACATACAATAAATCAAATGAAAGAACAGACCCTCTGCTTTCAAATAAAAAAGTTTCATCCTACCTTCATTTGTTCTCTTTTTATGACCTCTCAAATATGGGTAGGTTTCTTTAAAATTAAAAAAATTTGAGCAATTGGAAAGGAATTTTGTTAGAGATCAGATTCAGAGTGATGATCAAAACATAAACTGAGTTTGAACTGTTTGCCCTAAGGGAATACCTCCGGGTTTTATAAATTGTGTAACAGCGTCTAGTGGATAATAGCAGTATTACAGAGTGCCGGAACTCGCCAATGGTGGTGAAAGAGTTAAGTCATGATGTAACACTGCATAAAAATTGCTATATCCTGACAAATACGGAATGGGAAATCCTTGCTAAACTTTAGGTTTGCCAGATGTATGACGCAGAGTGCTTGGAAAGGTAATACACAGAAGTAACTTGTGAAACATCCAGAAACCTTAGGTATGTGGATGTATAGGCCTGGTGGATGTTATGTATGTGGATGTATATAGGACTGGTGAATGTCACGTATGTGGATGTATGTAGGACTGGTGGATGTTATGTATGTGGCAGTGGCGGCTGGTCACTAGGGGGCGTTGGGGCGCTGCCCCCCAAAGTTGGCCAGAGAAGAAAGCTACTTCAATATGTTACAAAAAAGTTAAATATATAATGCAAATTAATACAAATAAAATCGTTTAGTGGTACTACTTCACTGTTAGTCATTTTATCATTTATAAAAAAAATAAAAAATTAAAACTGAGTTTGTTGTGTGTGTGTCATGTTTGTGTGTCTGGGGCGCACCCCTAATGAGTGTCTATGTAGATTAGTAAAAAGGGTAAAAACATGTGACCTGAGGCTGAGCTCTAATTGGCTGGTTTCGGATCTGCCCTGGGACGCAGGACTGTGCGCCCCAAATCCTCCCACTTATGTTGTAAGCAAATCAGAGTAGTTTTTATGTATTTGACCTCATGTGATTGGATCGTTTTCAGAGTCTCATAATCGTGCTGAAGATTGCCATGTAACTGCTAGATACAGTACTGATCAGTGAAAGCAAGTGAAATGCCTTGAGATTAAAGAAAATATGATTTATGCTTACAAAATCACCCTTTACAAAACATTCAGTTGAATAAATAAAGGATTAAGGACCTTGGACCAGATTGAGCAGCAGGAAATTATCATGGTCGAGTTTACACAGCTTTTCCAGGACTTAAGGCAAACGGAGTTGGTTAACGTTAGCTGGATGCTATGTAAGTCAAATGTGCCTTTTATTACTTCCCTGTTTGCTGTTTATAAGTCTGGGTAATATACTGGGCGAAATTTTGTGCTGCATTTGAGCTGCCATTTGGACATGATGCTCAGATAATCCGGTATTTTCCGTGGGTTGGTCAACTTTGTTGCAACGTACTGATCGCTTATTATGCAACTTTACTGTGTGTGTGTGTGTGTGTGTTTGTGTGTGTGTGTGCGTGTGCGTGTGTTTGCGTGGTGTGTGTGTCAGATTGCATTAACCGAAGCGTAATGTAAGAGCATGCGATCAATCTCCAGAACAAAAGTAAAACTGCGTTGTCTATCTGAGGTAAAAACACAAAATCTAATGACAAGAGTCTGCATTTATCTGTTTTCATGCATTTATTACACAAGATGGTTTCAGATACACACACAGTCTTTAATTCAATTCAGATTTTTACACGCCTGTTGCTATTTTAATCGCAATAGTATTTTGTGATTTGATTTGTTCATATTTGCTGATGTGTTTGATGTGTTTGATCGCCTCAGCTGTCTGTCACTGCGAGAAAAAATAATTTATTAATCTGCTGCATGTGATGTTAAACATGTAAAGTGATCCACAGTCTCTGTTCATCATATGTTCTATTCACAAATAAATAAACACATTTGAACTTGAATGCTCGTCTTGTAAGTTCATGAAATGAACAGGTGAAGGAAAACAATTCTTATCATTAAAACATAAAATGACATATAATTGACTGTCAGGATTTTCAAATGAAAAAGTCTAACGCAAACTCTGGTGTGCGTGTGTGTGTGTGTGTGTGTGTGTGTGTTTGTGTGTGAGAGAGAGAGAGAATGATTACCATGATTAGTTCATTACTGATAATAAACCCACATTATACTCAGATTTACACATTCATAGAAAATGTATTTCATGATTTAGTTGACTTCAACAGTAACATTTTAAGCATTTTAGCAAAGCAGTAAGGATTTTATCACCTGAAAAATGGCTACAGACCTGCATTACCACCATAAAAGTTTAATTTCAAGTTTGTATGTGCCCCCCCCCCCCAATTTTTTTTAGCACCAGCCGCCAATGGTATGTGGATGTATATAGGACTTAGCCTGGCTCCGCCCTCCTACGTTCTTCCGCTTAATTTTCATTTCGCTTCAGAACAACGTCTGGGACTGCTGTGTAGAGTTTCGTTTTCTCCGGCAAAAATCTGCAGGTCCAATCAGCGAACAGCGGGGAGTGGCTTAGAACGCAGACGTTGAGGTCATGCGCCAAACTGAGTGACATACGTCACGACCAAACGTTAGCGATTGGTTATGGCAGATCCAGAGTGACTCTGGGCAGATCCAATAGTTTTAAACTTCAACAGAAGACCCTCCTTAACGGAAGTAACGCTTTGCAATGGAGCGTGGCCAGACTCTCTGTACAAATGAAATGAATGTACGAGAGTCTGGTTGCACCAGGCTATATAGGACTGGTGTCACGGTAGGAAAATCCATTGTTTTCCTCCGTGTCATGTTTGTGTGTTTGTGTGTGTTGTAAACATACCCCTGCCATGTGCTCGTTAGAGCAATCCAATTCACCTGTGTGTTAATTGTCTCGCTCCAGCTGTTCATCATTACATCATCACCATATATACTCACCTGACTTTCTGTTCCCTGCCAGATTCTATTGTTTGCTCTGTCTCCGTGTTGCTTGGTTGTTCCGTGTACATTGGATTACGTGTTTCAGTTTGGATGTGTATTGTCGTCGTCGTCTTCGTGTGGATGTTCCGTGTCAGCTTGGATTTCACCACTGCTCACCACTCCACCAACGTCGCACTCAAAACACCAACTTCCACCGTAGTCATCGTCACCATTGCCTTCAACAACACCGGACTGGATTACTTCCGCATTGACTCTGAATACTCTCTCTTTGTTTACATTTAATAAACATTGTTATATTTTTCACCTGCATTTGCTTCCGTCTCTTACGAATCATTACAGAAGAATCTGGCCAACATGGAAGCAGCAGGTGGTCAACCGCTCTCCGCGTTGGAGGAGTTTCTCCAGCGATCTCTGGCTCGTATGGATCATCAGGATCAAACCATCGAAGATATGTGGAAGGCCGTCCAGGTAATGGTGGCGAAGGTTTCCGAGCTCTCTCAGCGATCTCCGGACATCACGCCTCCCACTGCGCCACCCATGCCGCCCGCACCATCTTCACCTCCAGGGGGTAGTTTCACCCCGGAACCGAGACTTCCGATCCCGGAGAAATACGCCGGTGAGCCCTACTATTGCCGTACTTTTCTCTCTCATTGTTCTTTACACTTCGCCCAACAGCCCCGGTCATTCTTCCTCGAGGAGACAAAGGTGGCGTTTACGCTCTCGCTTCTCACCGGCAAGGCTGCCCTCTGGGGGACGGCGGTATGGGAAAACAAGGACAGCTGTTGTTCCTCGTTTGCCTCGCTTGCTGAAGAGATGAGGAGGGTTTTCGATCGCTCCGTCGCTGGGAGGGAGGCCGCCCGGCTCCTCACGGATCTCCAGCAGGGGGAGCGGTCGGTCTCAGACTATGCCATTGAGTTCCGTACCCTGGCGGCGGAGTGCAGTTGGAACGAGGAAGCGCAGTGGGATCATTTCCTGCATGGGTTGGCGGATCGGATCCATCGAGAGATCATTACGGAGGAGTTACCGAAGTCCCTCAACGGGTTGGTGGATTTGGCGATCCGGGTTGACGCACGCCTTTCCACTGCTGCCAAGAGGAAGACTCAAGGTCCGTTCCTACGTCAAGCGGAGTCTACGGATCCATCCAACGAAGTTTCCGCCGGTGGTCTCTCAGATCCGGAACCCATGCAGGTGGGTCGAGCTCGGTTACCCCGGGAGGAGAGGAAGCGGCGGAGATCCCTGGGTCTTTGTATGTACTGTAGCGAGCCGGGTCACCAATGTCAGAGGTGCCCGGTAAAAGACCAAGCCCGATAGTAAAACAGAGGCTACTATCGGGCAGGATCTCCGCACAGAAGACCTCTACTACATCCACTCTCCTTCCGGTGAGACTACGGTGGTCCACTATGTCACACTCAGGGCACGCACTTCTGGATTCGGGGGCGGAGGGCAACTTCATCGACTGCTCACTAGCACGTAAGCTCAAGTTACCTTTCACTCCACTCACCCACCAGATTGCGCCCTTCGCCCTCAATGGACATCAGTTACCCACTATCAAGTACACCACAGCACCCATCACACTCATCACTTCAGGAAACCACACAGAGACTATTTCATTCTTTATTACTGACACTGCTCTCTCCCCCATAGTTCTTGGACACCCTTGGCTTCATTCCCATAACCCAAGAATTGACTGGAAACTGGGTTCTGTTATCAGCTGGAGCGAGGAGTGTCATAAGTCCTGTCTTGTCTCTGCTTGTGTTTCTGTTTCTGAGTCTGTGTTTCAGGGGAAAGCAGTGGATTTGTCTACCGTGCCCGCAGAGTACCACGACCTGAAGGAGGTGTTCAGTAAGTCGCGGGCTGATTCTCTTCCTCCTCATCGTCCCTATGACTGTGCGATAGACTTACTGCCAGGTACGTTTCCGCCTAAGGGCAAGTTATACTCTCTGTCCGTTCCGGAGATGGAGGCCATGGAGAAATATATTTCTGATTCTCTGGCAACGGGGTTCATTCGCCCTTCCTCATCTCCAGCGGGGGCGGGGTTCTTTTTTGTGGGTAAGAAGGACGGATCCTTGCGACCTTGTATTGACTACCGAGGGTTGAACAACATCACGGTAAAGAATACCTATCCTTTGCCGTTGATGTCTTCAGCCTTCGAGAGGTTGCAGGGAGCGTCCGTCTTCACTAAATTGGACTTACGTAATGCATATCATTTGGTTCGCATCAGGAAAGGGGATGAATGGAAGACTGCGTTTAACACCCCTCGTGGCCATTTTGAGTACTGCGTGATGCCTTTCGGGCTAACGAACTCGCCGGCAGTCTTCCAAGCACTCGTTAATGACGTGTTGCGAGACATGGTAGACCAGTTCATATATGTTTACCTGGATGACATATTGATTTTTTCTTCGTCTCTCCAGGAACATTTGCAACACGTACGACAAGTGCTTCTGCGGTTGCTAGAGAATGGGCTTTTTGTCAAGGCGGAAAAATGCGTTTTTCATGCACAGTCTGTTTCTTTTTTAGGACACATCATTTCGACTGAGGGTGTTCGCATGGATCCTGAGAAAGTTAAGGCTGTGGTGGATTGGCCATCCCCAGAGTCTCGCAAGGCCCTGCAGAGATTTCTGGGGTTCGCCAATTTTTACCGGCGTTTTATTCGCAATTTCAGCCAACTAGCCGCACCTCTGACCGCTTTGACCTCCCCTGGTTTGACGTTCAGGTGGTCAGACGCAGCTGAGGCTGCGTTTGCCAAACTGAAAAGCTGCTTTGTTTCAGCTCCCATTCTCGTTACCCCTGATCGTTCACGTCAATTCATAGTGGAGGTCGATGCGTCAGAGGTGGGGGTAGGAGCAGTGTTGTCCCAGCGCGCATCCTCAGACGGAAAGGTTCATCCTTGCGCGTATTTTTCTCATCGTTTATCTCCTGCGGAAGTTAACTATGACATTGGCAATCGAGAGTTGTTGGCGGTCAAGCTAGCACTGGAAGAATGGCGTCACTGGCTTGAAGGGTCGGGTGTACCTTTCATTGTATGGACGGACCATAAGAATCTCGAATACATTAGAACCGCCAAAAGACTTAACTCCAGGCAGGCTCGGTGGGCATTGTTTTTCGGTCGTTTCGATTTTACACTTTCTTACCGGCCGGGTTCCAAAAACATCAAACCCGATGCTTTATCCCGTCTTTTTGAGCGTTCCGATCGTACTGCTACTCCCGAGCCCATTTTACCGGAGAAAATCATTATCTCCGCGCTCAGATGGGAGGTCGAATCGAAGGTTTTGACAGCCTTAGAAGGGGTAACGCCCCCGGCTCGCTGCCCACCGAACCGTTTATTTGTGCCGGAAGGGTTACGGTCAGACGTCCTCCAGTGGGGTCATGGTTCCAGTGTTGCTTGTCACCCAGGGGTTAGTAGAACTAGGTTTCTAGTCAAGCAACGATTTTGGTGGCCTGGTATGGCTCGTGACGTCCACGACTTCGTCTTGGCTTGTTCGGTTTGTGCCGTTGGTAAGACTTCCAATTGTCCTCCAGATGGGTTACTCTTACCGCTGTCTGTCCCTTCGAGACCCTGGTCCCACATATCGCTAGATTTCATTACCGCCCTCCCACCCTCTAAGGGTAATACGGTGATTTTGACCGTAGTGGACCGGTTCTCGAAGGCGACTCATTTCATTCCCTTGCCCAAATTACCATCAGCCAAGGAAACAGCGGTAACTGTCATTGACCACGTCTTCCGTATACATGGCCTCCCGACAGACGTGGTCTCTGACAGGGGTCCCCAGTTTGTGTCCAAATTTTGGCGAGAGTTCTGCAAATTGCTAGGGGCGACTGTTAGTCTTTCATCCGGGTTTCATCCACAGAGCAACGGTCAAACCGAGCGAGCCAATCAGGACGTCGAGAGGGTGTTGCGATGTTTGGTTTCCAAGAATCCTTCGTCCTGGTGTCAGCAACTCTCAATTGTGGAGTACGCACACAATTCTCTGCCGGTGTCATCTACGGGCATGTCTCCATTTAAGTGTAGTTTAGGGTACCAACCACCTAATTTTGTCAGTACTGAATCCGAGGTGTCGGTTCCCTCCGCAAACGCACTAGTCCAGAGGTGTCACCGCACCTGGACCAGAGCTCGCAGAGCTCTGCTCCAGGCAAGGTCGCGCACCAAGGCTAAGGCCGATCGCCACCGGTCGAAGCCTCCCCGATACGTCGTCGGTCAAAGAGTGTGGCTTTCAACCCAGAATATTCCGATGCGTTCCGTCTCGAATAAACTTGCTCCCAAATTTATTGGCCCGTTTTCTGTTACCAAGATCATTAATCCGGTAACAGTGCGTCTTAGCCTTCCTCCTGCGTACAGGAGGGTTCACCCCGTCTTTCGCGTCTCCAAAATTAAACCGGTGATTTTTTCCCGTCTTAATCCGCCTGCCCCGGTTCCCCCCCCGCCTCGTATCGTTAATGGGGAAACCACATATTCGGTTAACCGTATTCTGGACTCCAGACGGAGGGGACGCGGATTTCAGTACTTGGTGGATTGGGAAGGTTACGGTCCGGAGGAGAGAAGGTGGGTTCCTGCTCGGGAAATACTGGATCACCGCCTTATTGATGATTTCAATCAACAGGTAAAGCAGGCTGGGAACGCCAAGGGGCGTTCCTAGGGGAGGGGGTACTGTCACGGTAGGAAAATCCATTGTTTTCCTCCGTGTCATGTTTGTGTGTTTGTGTGTGTTGTACACATACCCCTGCCATGTGCTCGTTAGAGCAATCCAATTCACCTGTGTGTTAATTGTCTCGCTCCAGCTGTTCATCATTACATCATCACCATATATACTCACCTGACTTTCTGTTCCCTGCCAGATTCTATTGTTTGCTCTGTCTCCGTGTTGCTTGGTTGTTCCGTGTACATTGGATTACGTGTTTCAGTTTGGATGTGTATTGTCGTCGTCGTCTTCGTGTGGATGTTCCGTGTCAGCTTGGATTTCACCACTGCTCACCACTCCACCAACGTCGCACTCAAAACACCAACTTCCACCGTAGTCATCGTCACCATTGCCTTCAACAACACCGGACTGGATTACTTCCGCATTGACTCTGAATACGCTCTCTTTGTTTACATTTAATAAACATTGTTATATTTTTCACCTGCATTTGCTTCCGTCTCTTACGAATCATTACAACTGGTGGATGTTACGTATGTGGATGTATATAAGACTGGTGGATGTCACGTAAGTGGATGTATATAGAACTGGTTAATGTTACGTATGTGGATGTATATAAGACTGGTGGATGTCACGTAAGTGGGTGTATATGCAGATGTGGCCTTTAAAAATGTGCGTTTTCTCCTGCGGGATTCGCCAATTCGTCTCGCAGAGTGTTTTTCGGGGGCTTACTTTCCCTTTTTGCTTAATGTGTTTCGCTTCAAAGAATATCCACCAGGTGGCGCATAAAAAAACATTGTCATTGCGGTTTTTTACAGAAGTTAATAAGGGCATTGCTGAATATTTAACATTGCAATTAAAACAGCAAAGTGACGTCAACCCCTTCTTGCCAGCATAACAGCGCACACAACTATTAAGATGACTGTACATTCAATGCGCATTTATACTGTGCAACAGAGAATTTAGTGTGAGCCTAATAAACGCGACTCTATTTACAATGAATATCTTAATTATTTGTGTTGTCAAATTTTGACACAGTTTCATTGTTTGTTCATAATATTTATAATTATGTCCGTTTTTCTAAAAGTATCAATATTTTAAAGAGATTAATGTGGTATAAAAAGACATGTTTTAAAGTAAAAAAATGTTGTAAAGAATATATTAGTATTCTTATATATTAAGAATAACAATATGATACATTTATGTTGCACTAAAATGCTTTACATATGGAAAGAGGAATTCTTCTCAACCCCCACCAATAAAGTTTAAAAATTATTCTTTAGAAAAACGGCGTTTAAACCCAAGCGGGGTGTGCAGTTGGCATATGATATCTTTTTTATTTAGTTTTTACGTATTTATATTTATAAAACCTTTAATAATAGGCTACCTTTCTTGCGCATATGCAGTCAGTGTTTCTACGTAATTCATAGCCTAACTGTAAAAAAATATGATTGTAAAATAGATTGTAAATATCACTAAAATAATTGATTAAATTAACTTAATAAAATCTCTTAATGTCACTTGTGTGTTTTTTAGTTGGTAAAACCAAAATAATTGACTAAAAATAGAACAGATATTTTTTGGAAAAATGTACATATATTATTAAGATGTACAAATAATAAAATAGCGAACAGAGAAACTGTGCCTTTTGCGGACGAAAAACACCTCCGAAGTATTGGGTTTATGAATATTTACACTTACAATATGTACTTTGTGAAATGTGTGTGTAAAATAATACATTTCAAAACATGTGGTTGTAGAGACAAATACGCCGTGTCGCCTTCCATATATCTCATACGTTCGCATTAGGGGTGGCACGGTTCACAAAACCCGCTGTTCAGTTCGTATCACGGTTTTATGGTCACGGTTCTCGGTTCTGTGCGGTTCTTGTTATTATTTTTTCTTTTAATTTATAACACTCCAGAAATTTATTACCTTATTAATTTTCCATAATTTAGGATACAGTATTAAAAAAGTTATATCATGTTATCATGCACAAACTGAATTTGACTTTAAACACATTATTGGGACCGTCTCTGAGGAAAGCCAGGTGAGATTTTGATACAGCAAGAGGGAAGACATTGATGATTTCAACATGCTTTTCATTTATTTGGCAAAAAAGAGAATGTGTATGTAGCGGGGCAACATGCAGTGAAATTATAAATGAATAGTCAGGGTTGTACACATGTGGTGAAATGTTGAACGATCCTTTGTGGACTGGGACATTTGAATGAACTGTGGGGTGGGCGGGACTGTATACATGTTTGTGTGCTTGCGGGTGAGACTTGTTTTCGCAGGTGTGACGGATGAACAATCAGTGGCTCTGGTGGCGGGAGAGGATAAAACGCAGATGGGTTCCTTTACACGGGGCCTTTTGTTTCCTTGAACCGGCGCCCGATGAAAAGTTTGATGCACAGCAACTAACGAGCCACGAACCGTTGGATTACGCTGTTCCCGGTACCGTGGTAAAGACGAGTCAGCTGCCATCTGTCCAGACGCGGCGGAGACAGTGAAAGATAACTCAACGCACTCTACCCTTTGAACTAAAGGAAAGCAGCTTTGCTATTGCCTGGTGAGTGGGAAATTTCAATCTGTGATTCGTATTGATCCACTTTCCCCTTCTCGCAGTTCGGGTGAAGTTTTCGCCGTCGGATTGCCGTGAGTGAGCACCGTCAACGGGAGACGCGAGCGACCCTACTGAGACCGACGACACCGGAAGCCTTGGGATTACGCTGTCCGTGGGAACTCGGTGACGGCGAGCCGGCGGCCATCTGTCTAGACGTGGCGGAGACAGCAAGGGGTTATTCAACGCACTCTACTCCTTGTATTAGAGGAAAGTAACTTTGCTATCGCCTGGTGAGTGAACGGGTTTTTACAGCGATTCGTTACTGATTCGCTTTCCCCTCCTTGCAGTTCCGAGTGAAGTCTTCGCTTCGGATTGCCGTGAGCGAGCGCTGTTGGCGTACGATCCTGCTGACACTGAGAGGGAGAGACTGCAGGGACTTCCTGGTGCTGCATAATCAATAACAAACTGCGGGCCGGGCCGTGAGTGGTGACTAAACTATAAATTCATTATTGTCTGCCCAGCAACTGTATGCTTATTGGACAGGTTTGATTATAGTGCCCGGCTGCTCGCCACAGTTTACTACTATTTGGTGTGATACATGATGATCAGTGACTTAATGTGGTAGATTGTGTTTGTGTGTGTCACTTTGGTTTGGTTTATGGTGTGATGTGGCTGACCTATTTTACCACCTATTTTATGGATATTAGCTCCTCTTTTTCATACTAGTGTGATGGTGTGATGTGATTTTACAGTTCGAAATTGTTAGCAACAAATTTACCTGTTATAGTAACTGTGACTTCAGACCACTTACACCCTTTAGGGGGCATTAGAACGCCCATTGTTGTAATGCTGTGATTGCAACCATTTATATTGCCAATTTTTAACTTCCCTGTCTAGCTGTGTATAGATGCTAATGTTTTGCATTGTGTGCTGCTTAGTTTTTTTATTGTTAATAAAGCTGAATTTTAATAATGAGTTCTGTCTGTTGTTTGGGTACCTCAAGGGTCAATAGCAAGCAATAAAATACAAATTACAGATCAACATTTAAACTATTTTTATCTGACAATTAAAGTTTAAATTGTTAAACCTGCTATCGTTACATGTATTGCCATCTACATGAACTTTATGTGCATTTTTAGCACGCAAAGATAATTGCATTTATCAAAATGCCAACTTCAGTGTAGCTCTAAGATTTATCAGTGAGAGGCTTCTTAAATACTGCAGAGACAGTAGACGAGAGAAAAACATAACGTTTACACCTGTAATATTTAAATACGTCTCTTTTGTCCACTTTTGACCACTTCTGTCCTGATTACTTTAAGGGGCAATTTATGAAATAAGATCACCCAACTTTCTTTCACACGCTAGCAAAATGAAACTACGCAGTAACCAGCTGCTTTAGTTTTATCAATGAAAGGCTAAAAATAGCGCTGAATACGAAAAGACGTAAAACATTGTGTTCAGTACCTCAGATTAGATAAATGGGCGGAGAGACGGCGGTCTCCTGTGGCTGTTCGAACACATTCAACCCATAGACTGCAGTTCTATCTATTGTTTTATTTCCGCTGTCATTATAGGAAACATGAAATAAATAAAAAAATTCCACACACCACACCAAACTTATATGACACTGGCGTATCCTCCAACTCCGGGGAGACTTCCTTTTCTCTCCCACTTGCCATTTCTATACTGCAGTACTTACGCTCCAAACCAGTCACCTCTTCTTTCGCGCGAAAGGGAAACGCGCTATCTGAGGTCAAATACAGGGCATGAGAAAACATTGCGCATGCCATATACCGTTGAACCGTGCGATGCACACGCGCTCCGAACCAAGACAAGCGAACCGAACGGTTCGGATTTTTTTCATGAACCGTGCCACCCCTAGTTCGCATTCAACACTTTTCAAAACTTATTTATATAAAATCTAATTTATAAATTATAAAACAAAGTTTTAAGTTAAGACAATAAAAAATATGTTTATCTTTATTGAAAGAAAAATTTTGAAATGTTCTTATGGCTATGCTATAGTTGATGCAGATAAAGTGTAAATGTGCAGTAGGCTATACAAACAATGCAAACAAATGATTTCTAAAAGTAGCAATATTTTAAAGAGATTAATGTGGTATAAACAAAGACATGATAAAATTAGAAGTATTCAAAAGAGCACAGTTCAGATATTGTTAATTATAGCGGTTTTATACAACTTTCTGCGTTGTTTAAATTGACAAGCATTTTATTCGCCACTGTCAACACGTTTTGTGATTGATTTAAATCAAATGAGGTGATGCAAAATGAGTACACCCTACAAAAATTCTTTAGAGGGGACAGAGAATGAAAAACCATTTTTACCTTGTCTTTGTTGAATAATGGGAGTCTACCCGCATTCACGAACATACAAAAAGTGCAAAACATGCTAAACATCTCAGTCTTATAGAAATTCCTCTTTTAGAAATGTCAGCCAGAAAACCTCCCAATCTGAAAAACTGATGTTTATGACATCACAGGCATCTCCCTGCCCCTCCACTTTAAAATAATTGGCTACATTTTTAGAGTGGCAGCAAAGTCAGCCAATCAGTAATGAGATTGCAAGTTAAGCCAGTAGGGGGAGCCAAAAAGGTGCAAAACCACTTGTTTAAAATCCCCCACCCTAATAGAGCTATCTGAGAGAGGATTTTAGGAAGCTTCTAAGGCATTACAGACCCAAACAAAAAAATTTTTGTCTACATGTCACATCACAGAACAAGGATAAATACTCCATTCAATCATTCTATGTCACCTTTAAAAAACCTATCTGATATTTTGTATGGCCTCCATTCTTTTTTAAAAAAAAGCACTAAATCTTCTAGACATTGAATAAACAAGTTGACAACATACAGTTACATCTTTTATTCTCCATTTCTGAACAATAACCTCTTTCAGATCCTAGATGCTGGATGGAAAATGACGTTCTTCTTGTCTTTTCAGAACTTCCCATACCTCAACCTGGATTGAGGTCTGAATCACTTTTACCCTGTGCTTCTTCTGAAATGAATTAGTGACCTTAGATGTGTGTTTTGGGTCACAATCATGTTGAAAGATTGCCCGGTGACCAATGGCACAGAGTAATGGTAGCATCTTCTCTTGAAGTATTTCACAGTATACCTGTGTATTCAACTCTCTGACACCTGCAGCACTCATGCAATAGGGCCCTGTAAAATCCGTTTTATTTTTTCCCAAATTCCGTTTCCTCCGTTTTAATTTTTGCAAATTCCGTTTTACGGGAAATACCCCCCGAGTTCGGAACGTTCGTCCCTTGACCGGGGAAGGAGCCCCGGGCCTGGGGCGTGCCCTGACCCGGGTTATCCCCGGTGCTGAGCTAAATGTACGTAGTGAGGCGAAGGGGTGGAGGTGGGTTTGCAATAATGTCCCAGAGAATTGAGGGTAAGGACTCTATGATTATTTATAGAGCTGGTACTAAGTTGTTGTGTTGATTAGTGATTGATAACCAGCCGTGTTCATTGCTTAATCATCGAGAGCCAGCCGTGTTCATTGATTAGTGATTGAGAGCCAGCCAAGTTCATTGATTAGTGATTAAGAGCCAGCCATGTTCATTGATTAATGATTGAAAGCCAGCCGAGTTCATTGACTGATCAGCTCCTCCCAAACCTTGTTTATATAAAACATCATTTTACGAGTTCGCCTCACTGACAATAAAGTGGGACTGCTAATATGCGTGAGTGGCGTGCTGTCCCGGGGCGAAGGTTCCGAGCTCGGGAAATACCCCCCGAGTTCGGAAAGTTCGTCCCTTGACCGGGGAAGGAGCCCCGGGTCTGGGGCGTGCCCTGACCCGGGTTATCCCCAAAAAGAGCAGGTGGTGCAGGACAGCCGCCTGAACAACAATTCCCCACAGAAGGCTGGCTTGAGAAGGCGAGGTGCTGGCCCTCATTGGGGAAAATGCTGAAGTAGAGGGTAGAATTGAAAAAGGCAGCTCTGGAGAGCGGGCACTGTTGAGAAGTGCTGTGAAGAGGTTGAGAAGGATAGTATGAGGTGGGGCAGAGGCCTGGACCCAAAGGCTGTAGTTTTGAAGAATATAGGGGGCTCCGGGGGAGCAAAATCTGCTGCTGCCAATATGTAGGGATGGGAGAAAATTGTGCTCTGAAGAAGAGCGGGGAGTTTTTAAAGGTAATAGGTGAGGTAGTGCTGTAAGGAGCAAGGTAGGACTCCAGGGGAGCGAAGGAAGCAGTTTGTGCCCTGAGATGGGCTGTGCTCTAAAGGAGCCAGACATGAGGTAGTTGGGGAAGAAGAAAACTCCAGAGGGAGCAGTACTGCTTAGGCAGCGATAGATGCATAGATTCTGCTGGGCAGAAAATGTGAAGATACGGGCTTCGAGGTTGAAATAATCTGCTGCGGCAGATCGAGGAAAGGCACGGGCCCCTGCGGGGGCGGTCGCTGCTGCGATACTGGCCTGAGTTGGAAAGGGAAGGTTTTATTGGCAGAGCATGTGAAAGAAGCACGGGCCCCTGCGGGGGCAGTCGCAGCGGCGATACTGGCTTCAGAAGTCGACTGCTGCGGCAGATCGAGGAAAAGGCACGGGCCCCTGCGGGGGCGGTCGCTGCTGCGATACTGGCCTGAGTTGGAAAGGGAAGGTTTTATTGGCAGAGGAAGTGAAAGAAGCACGGGCCTCTGCGGGGGCGGTCGCAGCTGCGATACTGGCTTCAGAAGTCGACTGCTGCGGCAGATCGAGGAAAAGGCACGGGCCCCTGCGGGGGCGGTCGCTGCTGCGATACTGGCCTGAGTTGGAAAGGGAAGGTTTTATTGACAGAGGAAGTGAAAGAAGCACGGGCCCCTGTGGGGGTGGTCGCTGCTGCGATACTGGCTTAAAAAAGGCATCTGCTGTGGCAGAGAATGAAATAAAAGCTTGGGCTTCTGCAAGAGCGGTCGCGCTGCGACAGTTGTTGTTATCTGAGAAGGAATCTGTTGCGGTAGGGCTGTGTAAGATTTTGATGAGGGTGTCAGCTTGAGTTGCCGGTACTAGCTTCTGCGGAGGCAGGGAAGTGGATCGAGGGTGATGATGGGTTTATGTGTGACGGTGTGATCTTATGTCCGTTTGCTGGGCCGTGAGTGTTTGGTGGGCTTCTTTGATGGAAGCACGATCTGCCCTGATGTAATTTTTGAAAGCTTCCGAAGACCAGCGGCCTAGGGTTTGTATCTGGGAGTCTGGGAGTCCGTTTTGAGCAGCTGTTGTGGCTGCTCCAATGCGGAAGGAATGTCTTGAAAATTCATGGGGGGGGAAGCCAGATGTTAGCAAAACTTGTTTTAGGTGCTTCTGAAACCAAAAGCGGGTTACTGGGCGGTTGAATTCATCCCCAAAAAGTGGGTCGGAAGAGGATTTAATCTGGTGGCAACGGTAGGAAGTGTAAGCTTTGAGAACTTGGTATGGTTGGATGGGAGTTTGAATTTTGAAAATGTATATGTGGTGTCCTTTTCTCATTTGGTCCGTCTTGCTGTGTTTGATAAAAAAATGAGATGGTTTCGTCATCTATTATGGCTAGATCAGAGATGGTTGGGTGTAGGTTTGGGTCAAAGGTGGCTGAAACAGTGAATTCTGAACAGCGGAGGAAACCAAAAAAGGCTAACACGAACATGGCGTCTAGGGTTCGGGCAGTATGTACTGAGGAGTAGCCTTTGCGAAGAGTGGCTAGACATTTTGAAAGGATTTCTATGGTTATGGGTAACCTGGGATCTGGACTCTTGGGTTGGGTTTTTTCAATACCTTTTAAAAGCATGGCGGTCTGGGGATTAGTGATAGCAGTTGAGGGTGAACCTAACATTAGTTTGTGAAAAAATTGGATTCCGCTCATATACCCTTTAATTGTGCTGATTCGAAGGTGTTTGACTTTATGCAGGTACGATATGAATGATGTTATGGTAAGTAGAGAGAAGTTGGCTAAAGGGATCTGGTGTAAATGATGGAAAGTTCTGAAGCTTCTCCAAGCTGTCAGATAGGTTTGAAGAGTTCCCATTGAGACTGCTTGGAGTATAGTATCTAGAGAGGCGGTAAGAAGGTCTTTGAGTTTATGATTTAAGGGAATATTATAGTTGAATAGGGAGGCACTAGTGTTGGGTGAAGATCCGCTTCTGATGCCGGCTGCCTCAATTTCTGCGAGGATCTGTTGCCTGATGGAATTGATGACAGGGGGAGGTTCCAAGGCCAATGCGTTGGGTGGGATGGGCATTGGTGCTGCGGTAGCCAGCGTGAAAGGCTGACGGGTCTGGGGAACAGAATCAACAGAAAAAGAAGCCGCTGGAGCCGCTTGCGGAGGCAGCCTCACGCTTTGGGTCGATCCGTGGGCGAAAATATCAGGTTGAAAAGTCATAGAGGGTGCTGGGGCCTGACTCGTTAGCGGAGGCATCCTCACGCTCGTGTCGGCTCCTGCGGCAAAAACCGGGGCCTGACTCGTTAGCGGAGGCATCCTCACGCTCGAGTCGGCTCCTGCTGCAAAAGTGGGAGAAATGTGAGAAGGAAAAATAGATGTGGCCGGCGCTGCTGCTGAACGCAACCCCGTGTGATAGAGAGATGGAGGGGCAGCAGGCCATTGGCCGGGAGAAGGAAGCGGCAGTGGGATGAGTGAAGCCTTTGCCGAGCTCGTGTCGGCTCCTGCGGAAAAAGTGGGAGAAATGTGAGAAAGAAAAATAGATGTGGCCGGCGCTGCTGCTGAACGCAACCCCGTGTGATAGAGAGACGGAGGGGCAGCAGGCCATTGGCCGGGAGAAGGAAGCAGCAGTGGGAGGAGCGAAGCCGTTGCCGCGCTCGTGTCAGCTCCTGCGGAAAAAATGGGAGAAATGTGAGAAGGAAAAATAGATGCGGCCGGCGCTGCTGCTGAACGCAACCCCGTGTGATAGAGAGACGGAGGGGCAGCAGGCCATTGGCCGGGAGAAAGAAGCGGCAGTGGGAGGAGCGAAGCCGTTGCCGTGAGCGGAAGCATGTTCGCGCTGTCTGGCTGGCTTGCTAGCTGACTCGCTTGTGAGCTGGCTGCTGGAGACATCGGCGGGCGACCCAGGCTAGCCGATGGCTTCATGCGGTGTCTTTGAGACCTCCGTGTTTTCCCTGGTGTCTTTCGGGTGTACGGTGTACTCCGTGCTTGCAGAGACGAGGAGTCAGAGCTTGCTGTCACGGCTGTTTGCGGGGGTTGAGTAGCCCTCCGGCTATCCCGGAGTAGGCTGAACAGTTGCGCCTTTGTTTGTTTACGTGAGAATGGAATATCTGCATTTTCAAGAGCTAGTTCGAGGCCTAGGATGGACCATTTCTTGATGTCGGGGATTCCTAGAGAAGCAGAAGCGTATGAAGATGCCGGTGATGGTGGGGAGCGCCTCTGCGGGGTGCGAGGAGACGGTCCTTTTCTCCTCGGGATTCGTGTAGCAATGCGGGAAGATCGCCCGGCCTGTGGGGAGGCCTCGGGCTTGATTGAAACATCCCGACCGCTGTCGGAAGGCCGGAGATAATCCTGTGTGGTATGGTGAATTTCCTGTGCTGGGTTTGTTTGACTGGACATCTTGCAATAATGTCCCAGAGAATTGAGGGTAAGGACTCTATGATTATTTATAGAGCTGGTACTAAGTTGTTGTGTTGATTAGTGATTGATAACCAGCCGTGTTCATTGCTTTATCATCGAGAGCCAGCCGTGTTCATTGATTAGTGATTGAGAGCCAGCCAAGTTCATTGATTAGTGATTAAGAGCCAGCCATGTTCATTGATTAATGATTGAAAGCCAGCCGAGTTCATTGACTGATCAGCTCCTCCCAAACCTTGTTTATATAAAACATCATTTTATCCGTTTTAATTTTTGGCAAATTATATTTTTTACCCTTTACTTTTATTTTAGTCATAAAAAGAGTGTGCCTTTAAAGGGATAGTTCGGCCAAAAACGATATTAAACCCATGATTTACTCACCCCCAAGCTGTCCAAGTTGCATATGTCCATCGTTTTTCAGACAAACACATTTTCGGATATTTTAGAAAATATTTTAGATCTTTCAGTTGATTAAATGTAATATTACAGGGTCCAGCCATAGTCCACGACCTTCAAGTCCAAAAAAAATGCGTCCATCCTTCACAAATTAAATCCAAACGGCTCCAGGATGATAAACAAAGGTCTTCTGAGGGTAATCCGTGCGGTGTTGTTGTAGAAATATCCATATTTAAAATTTTATTAACGTAATTAACTACCTTCCGGTAGCGCCGCCATCTTAGTCTCATCCGTTTTCAGGATGAGCGCTTACGCAGCGTACAGAGGTTTCTCTGCTGCTGCTCAGTCCCCCACACAATCGCTTGAAATGCATATAACTTTACAAACATACACAGGATAGTGATCTGACTTAGGACAGCATGAGCACGCAGCTCTTTGCACGTGCGAGCGAAAGAGAGACAGAGAGCGGCGCCATGATGCGGATGATTATATTTTAAATGCGAGGGATAGTTAGTTTGCTACAGCTCGCTTGAAATGCATAAAACTGAACAAATACATGAGGATTTGTGTTTGCACTTCGGACAGATGCGTGAGCGCTTGCACGTGAGAGAGGTATAAAAGTCATGTGAGACCTGCTCGGAACTAAGTGCTTAGCGTCGAATTTCTTAATTTTTTCGCTGACGAAAGCAGAGTCGTGGAGAGCCGCTTCGCCATGGTTTCAGTGTTTTGGAGGGGGTCTGAAACGACAGGAGGGGGCGTGTCGCCCAGATTTACTTTCCCCGGTCTGCATTTCCCCCAGACATACGTTCGTCTCCCACACAAAAACATAATTTTATTCAAAATATGTAAAATTCTGCAAAATTCCGCGTTAATACTAGATTCCGTGTTAATTAGCCAATTCCGCGATTCCGTCCGCGATTCCGTGATCGCGGAAAATATAGCGCCCTAATGCAAGCCCACAGAAGAGCACTGCCTCCACCATGCTTTACTTTTGGTACCATGCATTTTTCATTGTACTTCTTACCCTTGCCACACCATACAGTTTGGAACACCTCAGAGCCACAAAGATTAATTTTGTCTCATTACTTTAAAGTATAGAGAGTTAGAGACCCAATAGTCTTTACCTTTCTCAATATGAGCTCTAGCAAAAGGCCTTTTGTGCATTGGCTTTACCAGTGGCTTCCTCTATGAATGACAGCCATGCATTCCTCTCTTTTGCACTGTACATCCGCTGTGTGGTGTCACAGGAAACACCACAGATTGGCTTTCTAATGATTTAGCCAACTGTGCTGAACTTGCATGATGATCTCTCATCACAGAACACTCTTGACAAGGTGTTAACTTCAGTGGGCATCCTGGAGATCGCAGAGAGCTTCTCACAAGTCCATCCTTTTTAAAATGTTTGGATCCCTTTCATGACAGTATTCAAACTTATTAGCAAAGCTTAACTAATTATTTTGAAACCTTGACCATTTTGTGCAAAGAAATTCTTTTATTTCTCACCTCTTGAGACATTTCTTTACCATGTGGTCCTATTCTGTTACCATTACATGAGATTGGATTTTCTCTCTTAAATTCCACTCTCAATTGCCAGTTATCCTGTGGCCACCTGTGTGATGATTATTATATTCATCATTTCCTAGTAAATTCCTGTTAATTACACTTTATTTAATTTTTTTGCTAACATAACTGTATTCACCACGGTGTACTCATTTTTGCATCACCTCATTTGATTTAAATTAGTTATTTTTTTAATCCTAAAGATGCTAAGTGACTTTCACTCTTTTGTTAATAAAAATAAATGTTTAATAAAACTATTTTGTACAAAAGAAAGGAAATTGGTGTCATATTTACTAACAAATGGAGAAAAATCTTTATTTTCAAAGGGGGTGTACTCATTTATGCTCATTTATTTCTTAAAATACTTACCCTGGCAGGGGTTTTCAAAAATGTTCGGTTACAGTGATGTAAACTGTGTGTTCGTGTTGACAAACAGCAGAACCGTTTATAAAAAGTCACGGTTATAAAATACCTGTGTCCGTGTGGACAAGGCCTCACATAGACGACGCAGTTTTACTTTTGTTCTGGAGATTGATTGTGTGCTCTTACGCTTTGGTTAACACTACTTGACACACTCCCACACGCAAACACCCACGCAAACACCCACGCAAACACCCACGCAAACACGCGCACACACACACACACACACACACACACACACACACACACACACACACACACACACACACACACACACACACACACACACACACACACACACACACACACACACACACACACACACACACACACACACACACACACACACGCACAGTTTTCACCCCCTTAGTGACCAGCCGCCACTGCTATTGATAAAATAATATATGTAATTAAATAATGATATATAGAAATGATATCCTTTTGTATGATTCATGTAATGTTCTACAGTTCCAAACCAAGCAGGGCTGTCAATCTGTTGCATAAGTTTTCAGCTATTTTAGGTAAATATTAGCTTGTAATGTGAATTGATTACTATACTTACTATGTTTATAACTTTTTTTACTAGGGATTAATGGAAATACAATAAATCAGTTAATAAAGATAAACAGTTAATGGTGACCCAAAGATAACTGCGGTTATCTATACCAACTACAGCAACACACTTTATCTTTTATTTTTGTAGCAAAAATATGGCTATATAAATTGCTATCAATCTGCTTTAAACATAATTCCTACACTTTTACTATATTAAAATCACAAAAAAGATTGCCGACACAGTTTTTTGTAACAGTGAAACATAACAGAAACACGCTAAATTCATATTTAATGATATTTACAGTACACATTAAATGTTAATATATTATACATGATTTTCGATACATCACTCGTATTACTTATCAAACACAATGAAACACATAGCAGCATTGTGAAGCTGTGTGACTTTCTTATGAGGCATTTAGCTACTCACTAGTAACCCCTAGTTTTACTCGTAATAGAGATAAAAGATATGATAAGTATATTAAAGTAGATGGCCACCAGTAATAAAATATTAAACAATTAAATCAATTTTATTCACACATTATATACAACTCATTAAAATATAAGAATTGAAATAGTTATTATTAATGATAATCATTACCTACAGCTGAGTTCATAAAATATCACTGTTGACTATATTCATGAAATGTCTGAAAATGTAAAGAGAAACAGTAATTTCATCGATTTACCAGCAGGTGTCATTGAAATAAATGGGCTTCAGTGCTGTGTTTGGAACTATGGGTCACTAAATGAAACTGTGTTACTTACACATTCCATTCTTACAACGGACGTCTATGTGAGTGTCATAACTCTCTCTTTATAGACGGTTTCAGCAGTAACAACATAAACAAGCGGCTGTCGTGGTCCGCACGTTACTTCCGGTAAACTCCGCTAATAATAAATAACAACAAAGTACTTTAAACGTAGTTTATTTATATAACAAGCAGAAAAAACAACACATAGATTACCTAGGAAACCAAAACATTTGTTATTTTCGACGAGGCATTCGTTCAAGAGATCAGTTTAGCAACTAGTCAGACCATTAAAAAAAAACTAAACTGGAAGTAAAGTTTGGATCCAGACATGTATCGCGTTAGCGCACGTGCGTCCGATGAACGATACCTTTGAATAAACCAAACAACCACAATTCACATGCGCGTATTGGACCGTGGGGATTGAACCGAACGGTTCAAATATTATATCGAGAATTGTGGAATCCCTAGTGTTTACTGAACATGTTTATTAATATAATGTCATTTTAATTTAAGAAACTTATCACCATTCAAAATAACTGAAATTCAATAGACACAATTACCATTTTAGTCTGTAAACTTTACTGACCCTTCATGGTTTAATGAAGTCAAGAGGAATGCAACAAATGTTTTTTCACAATATATATTTCGACACTAAAATGGGGCAGTGGCTTAATAGCATTTCAAATGAGATCTGGGTATTTTGTTTCAAAAACATCATGTAATACATTTTTGCTGGCTAGGATGTTGATAAATTCAGTACCATATTCATAAATCAGTGGCACATAAAGCTGCTTGTTGATTGTTAATGTCTCATGAGTTGAACTTTACTGTTTCTGTGGTTATTATGATTCTGCCCTAACATTTTAAACCTTTTAAAAGAGAAGCACCAAACATGAATAGACAGGTCCATAATCTAAAAGACAGTTTTTCACATATGAATGCAAAAACATGTTAGGTGATACAGACTGACAAACCTAGATAAAAATGTCTGCAGATACCTTTCAGCTATAATGTACATCTTCTAGTCTATCTGAGGAGATAAATGATAAGACATGCTTGTACAAAGTCAGACCACATATTAAGGATGTCTTAAATCAATTCCTTCAAACAAAAGAGATTATGGTTACACTTTATAATAAGGGTCTATGAATCATAATCAAGACATAAATACATTTTTACTTAAACATCATCAGAGTCATCATTAGGTATGCAACATGACATGCTTTGATGAGCTGAAAAACCACCAAACCTTCCCACATCCTGAGGCAGGTTTAAAGAGTTTTGCATTTCATCAAGACAGTGCTCATTCAGTAACAAAAGACTGCACATTGTTGTACATAAAAACTGAACTTTTGCTGCGTGGGCTTTTTTGTTTGGGTTTCCAAATGTTGATCAGTGTCCGATGTGAAGTGTTTTAGTAGATTAAACCTGACTTTACATGATTTTATCTTTGCATGTTCTTGCTCAACAGAAGCGCTCTCATTCTCGTGAACTCAATCTTGAGTCTCATCTCATGAATTAAGTGTCTCATCACACCCCTACTATTTATTCATGTCACACATTTAAAGCAATAGTATGTAGGATTGTGGCCAAAACTGGTACTACAATCACAAAACTGGTGGCCAATACACAACATGACAACATAAACTGCAACTCCACTTTTTAAATGACAATATCCTGGCCAGACTACTGTTGTCAGTGATATAAGTATTTGAAATGAAAATGATTTCTTAATGTCTAGTGACATATCAGGGCCATTTTATCATTAATTGATATAAATTTCTTACATACTTTTTTCTTTAACCAAAAATTGTATAAACTCAATGTACACCCAGTATAAACTGTCCAGGTGCACTGAGTCACCGACAGCAATATATTAAGGGTGGGGTCAATGGTATTTCTTGCATTCTGACTTATTAACACTGTTTAAGAGTTGTTTCCTCATGCAAAGTGTCAGAAAGCAGTTGGACATGTAACCGAGTATTTCTGTGCCGAATGCACTTTGCCAGGATTCGTACAAGTTTCAGAACGTTTTTATTGATTACGGGTCCAGATGACTTTTCAGGGGTACGCTATACATTTATTTTCTTTTTATGGGCACTTCTCCAGGAAAACCACGCCCACCCGTCAATCAGCGGGAGAGCGAGAGCAGTCACAGGCCAAGATACAGGCATCACTTCACGCAACAGCTTTGTTTTATATCAAACTCAACAATGGCCTAAAGAATAAATGTGTTTTTGGATGTAATGAGAAGAAAGCCAGCATTATGAAAACAATGGATATATTTTGTTTATCCGGGGTAGCAGCGGAGTTTTGCGTGAGTTTTGTATGTTATCGGAAAGAATCTGTAAAGCTGATCTTTCTTTTATAAATCTGATTAAACTAAAGACTCTTCGGAGATATAAAGGATGTAATACTACTATATAGGTACTCCAGATTAACATCAGAAATGCAGAAACAGCGTGTGTTATGTGAGCTTTAATATTTCCTAAAAAATGCACATCTATGTCTGGTAAAAATGTATAAAAATTAGGATCTGGGTTTTTTAGTTTTGCATTATGATACAAGTGTATATTAGCATGTATTTTTTCCCTATAGCATTTGAGACAGCTTGAACCTGGAAGCAGTGCATAAAGTCAGACTTAACAATTTGTCTGTAATTTTAAGTATCTGGGGGCATACACTGATGCTCAACTTATTATTATTATTTATTTTTTAGAAAATACTGACAGCATCAAGCAAAAGGGTTTAAAGATAGTTGAGGATGTGTCGTACACCCTTCATTGCAATATTCAATTCTTGCCATCAGGAAGAGGATATATAGGCAACCACGAACAATAAGTTACATAAAATATAAATAACTGATGTGTTTTTAATGTGTTATGTGTTACTTGTTTCTTGATATTTATTTGTTATGTGTTGATTTATTGTGAAGCCAGAGTCAAATTTCCACAACGTGGATAAAAAAGCAAAGTAAAGTAATAATTCTCTTTTTAATTGCTCAGTTTAAATGCATACAATCACATTGGCTTCTTTGATCCTAATTGCTCATTAACGTAATTATCTCCACCATGTTACAGTATATCAGACACTGTTTCATATTAAATTTATTGCATATTATGAGATGTATAGGAAAATTTTAAACGTGTAATCATAAAAACAATAACCAATAGCTACAGTTTTGGGTATCACATAATCACACTGTAAAAGTTAACTAAAACCATTTAAGTAAACTGGTTGCATAGTTTCAAAACACATACATTTGAGTACTGTGAACTTAAACAAATTGAGTCATATGCAGTTATGCACTTATATTTAAGTTCACACTACTAAAATAAAAGTGCATAATGCACATGACTCAAGTTCACAGTACTTAAATTGATTTGTTTTAAAACTTAAATGGTCTAATGCAACCGGTTTACTTAAATGGTTTGAGTTAAGTTAACTGTTAGGTTTACAGTGCAGTTGTCATAAGACAACGTAATTTAAAACAAACAGAATAGATCTTATAAAGAAATAAAGCCAAACCTTTATTGCGAAGGTCTGTGTGTGTAGATGTTGTCTGCCTGTTTCCTGAATGTGTTCTCTGGTGTCTTTTTTATAGCCTACACACCGGTAAACAGTTCCCTGATATCACATGACATAAAGTAACAACCTCTACATGCTAAAAATTATGATGGATTGTGGTTCTAAATTCTGGTCTTGGTGCCTCATTGCTCTGCACATTTTGTATGTCTGTTTGTGCTCTAATCGCCTTTGTGAACTAATCCCATAATTGAACACTAAAATTAAAAGGTGTAAAAAGTGAAAATATAACTTTATTTACACAAAATTTGTGCTCCAGCAGCTTTCTTGGCTGGCATTTAATTTTTTCAACCTCAACCAATCAACCAATTTGATACCTGGTTTTTGAGTTCTTTTGATGGGACCAGCTCAGTATGTCACATGAAATAGGGGAGAGTGGGGGCGAAAGTAACAAAATGATTTTCTCAGAGCCCTGATAACATTTGCATCCCTACCTATAACAGAATTTTTAGCACACAACCTCTGACAAAGCTGGCCCGGATTAACACAGTGTAGTGCCCCAGGGTGACCACATTTGAAATTCCCCCCCCCCAATATATATATTAGACCATTTAAGTTTTAAAACAAATCAATTTAAGTACTGTGAACTTGGGTCATGTGCCTTATGCACTTTTATTATATATATATACCGTATTTTTCGGACTATAAGTCGCACTTTTTTCATAGTTTGGTTGGTCCTGCGACTTAAAGTCAGTTGCGACTTATATGTCAAAATTAATTCATACTGTAACATGAAACAAAGGAAAACATTACTGTCTACAGCCATGAGAGGGCGCTATATGTTGCTCCTGTAGACTACCCCTGAAAAAAACTGTGTTAAAGCTCCACTGTGTAAGATCTACTCCCATCTAGCGGTGAAAGTCTATATGACAAGCAACTGAATAATACTTTCTAGCCCCCCCCATTCGGAATGCGTTTTAACTCGTACGGTGGCCCGGCCGTGTCATGCCGCTGTCACCGTGTGTTTGAGCTAGAGGTCAGAAAAGATGAAAAACATTTATCTCAGTACCTCAGATTACATAAATGGGCGGAGAGACGGCGTGTCTGTTCGAACACATTAAACCACATGCATGTTTACACTAACAAGTGTTATGCATAATCATGCTAAAGTTAGCCAAGGAACTATAAAACTTCAAGTTTACAACATGGACTGTATAGATGTAAACGAATATGCTGAATTACCTGTGGAGAATATAGAAAGTGCAACTTCAGTGTCCCTTGAGCCCCCTCTTGGAAAACTAACTCCAATAGTGACTTTGGTCTTGATGTTTTTCCTGTCGCGTTGTCGTTTAAAATCCCCGTTTCGCTTCCTTGGCGATTTGTTTTAATGTCCTCGAGAATATGTCTTCAACAGGCTTTCAAATCAAAGCATTAGATCGCAGGTTCATCACGGTGTGCGGTTGTTGTAAAATCCGAAGGATTCAGCTACGCAGGTCACAGGCTGGATACGATACGTCATCAAGCCTGGTTTATTTAAATCAACTGAGCATTATATTCGCAAGTCATACGCATATTACATCAATTTACAATTAACTAAAAATAATTGTCAGCTTTATAATTGTTAATATTCTGAAATAAGAACGTCTTGATGACGTATAGCGCCTACACATGCAACCTCTGGAGGCTTCAGCTATCGGCCAGCTGTGAGTGTAGAGTGAAAGCGCGAAAGGTGGAGCTTGAATTGCAGGAATGTCCCTCGTCGGCGAATGTATTTCAAAGATGGAGGCACAACATGGATTCAGCCAGAGAGCGCTTCGACGGTATGCATTTTAAAAAGCAGATTCTACACTTACGAGAATACTTTCATTAGTGGGTGGGAAGTAATTACACATGAATGAGCACATACTTTTGAAAGAAAACATGGGTTTTTGTTAAGAATTAACTCAATAAAGTACACAGTAGAGCTTTAACTAACACAAAACTCTGAATAACGAACTGGTAAGTAATAGCACACAGATGAACGTTATATATGAGTGTTATATTTACGTTCTGTGCGGTCGAATGAGCTGTCCTTTGGTATAAGGCTTTTCTCGTACTGCAATGGGGAAAGAGTCAGGTTCAGTTCAACAGCCTTGAACACGAAGTGCTGTGAAAATGCTGATCTCCGGGAAGCACAGAGAGGATTCTAGCGATCTGGAACATGCAGATGTGATCTGGTAGCCGGTGCAGAAGGTGGAGCCCGCAGGTAAAGGCCTCTTGAAGTGTAGGTTTGCTCTTCTGAGCTTCACCTTGTTGCAGACGTAGGTTATTGCCTTTCTGGACGTGAGGCTCGAAACGTGGTGTGATCCGCTCTGTCTCTGGACGCACGGGCCAGAGACTCAGAACTCTGTTAATGTCTCTCTTTTCAGGGGGAGACTCAGAGCGTGGGACGTCTGGAGAAAAGGTACTTTTATAACTTTAGATAAGGAAGAGTTTGCATGTTGGCGCTTTCCTGATGCAGAACCGTGATTGGCTGTTGATGTCAGAGGAAGTCCACAGAAGGTGGTCCCCCTTTCTTCACTTTAAGGAACTCATTTGCATCCCATAAAGTACAGAGTTTAACTTTTTAACTGTATGCATTTCTACCCCTGCAACAAGTTTAGATGACATTGTGACAAATTCAGGAAACGAGGCAGTCTGTTCTACTGATAGGTCCATTCTGGCCAAACAGCCCATGGTTTTATCTCTTGCTACTGAGGGGCAGTCCATGCCCACTGCCAATAAGACTAGAGCCGTTTCTCAATGTCAAGGATACTTCCTTGGCAGGACTAGTCCTTACAAGTCACTTCCTTTAGAGGCTAAGCGAGGCTCCTTTTAAGTATTCTGAGAACACGTTAAATGGAACAGGCTTGCAAGTGCACGTCATTACGTCATTGCGTTATTGAAAGGTGTGCTTTTGGTGCTGCGCGCATAGGATTGTGGGTGATTTCAGCGCGTGAAGAGCGCGAAGGATACAAATTTGCATCCTTTCCTGTATATGGGATATTTCTCGAATGAAGGACTCAGTCCTTGGCTGAAATTTCAAGGATCCTCGACATTGGAACAGTCCTTCGACGGACGTCGATGACGTAGCATCCTCGAAATTCTAGCTTCCGAGGATCCTTCCTTGACATTGAGAAACGGCTTAGATCTGCTTTCTCAGATGAACGGGACATTGTGGCACAACAGGCCCCACACATTGAATTTATGGATTTGGCCTGTAGGGGAAACCTAATCATATTGAAATGCTCACAAGGGGTCAGACACATGCTAGTGAATGCACATGCATCTTTTACAAGTCGAATGTATGCAGATAAATGGAAAGCATTTTCTCTGTGGTTTTATAAAGGGAAAATTGATCCTCATTCTTGCACTCTTGGTAACATCTTGGATTTCCTGCAAAGCCTATTAGAACATGGCTAGTTCTAATTAAAGTTTATGTTGCAGCGTTTTCTGTATACTGAGGACCAGTAGAAGGTGTGTCAGTATGCACACATCGTTTTATTCGAATGTTTCTTCAAGGTGTTAGCCAACTCCGACCCAGCCGTGAGCCTGTGGTTCCTCAATGGGATCTAACTTTGGTTTTAAGTAGCCTCTTGTGCTCACCATTTGAGCCGTTAGTCAATGTGGATGTGATGGCTAAGGCCACACCAATACAATACGTTTATTTTCGTTTTTCTTTTGATAGTTGTTTTCTTTTGAAAGTTGTTTTTTATTCTGTAGAGTGTTTTGTTTTCTGCATTTGCAGGATTTTGTTTATAAATTTGCTTTGTACCTAAATAGAAGCTGTACATTTATGATGTTTATTTTGATCTATAATACATCTGCATGATATGTTGTTTATATTAATTCTCTGGCTAGAGTGCACGCTAGTAATTGAGTATTATAAAAACAATAATAGTTGTGCTACGGTTCATGACTGCAGCGTGAGTTGGAGGTCGGCTATTAAAAGGGTTTTTGATATCTTTGAAAAATATCTTTGATTATTTTTTATTTCATTTTGTAAACGCATAATAATTGTTTTTCTTTTATTATTTTTATTATTTCTTTTTATTTTTATGATTTCCTTTCTTTCTTTTTTTTGCTGGCATTGTTCACTGCACAATTTGTTAGTGATTTGCATGCGTTGTCAGTTAGCCTGCAGTGTTTACGTTGGGGACCGGAGTATAAATGCTGAATCCTGCATTTCTTCCAAAGGTTTTGTCACCACAATACATAAATAAGCCCATTACTCTGTCTACTTTTACAGATGAACAAAGTTCAGTCCTGTGCTCAGTTAGGGCTCTTCAGCAGTATGTTGAAGTTACTGCAGTCTGGCATGTCACTGATCAAATGTTTGTGTGTTATGGTGATCACAAAAAGGATGTGGCTTTGTGTAAGAATAGATTATCTCGTTGGGTTACAGATCATGCATGCTTTTAATGCAGGTCATGAAGTTCCAGCTTCTGTGAAGTGCCATTTTGTACGTGCAGTTGCCACTTCCTGGGCAGCCCTGCGTGGTGTGCAACTATCTGACATCTGTGATGCGACAACATGGAAGACTCCATCCACTTTTACAGGCTTAATGTGGCTATAATGCCTTCAGTGTGTTCTGTGATGGTTAAAAGTAGAGTCACAAATTGAATAAAAGTTAATTCTGCATTCAGTTAACTATCTGTTGTGTATTGTAGATCAGAGAAAGTGGGGTGATTAAGGCTGAAACACTCATCCAGTTCTCGGCATGAATTTAGGTCCGATAGCTCTGTGAGCACTCGGTTTTAATGTGGTCCGATTGCGGAACCCAGAGTGAGAGGATATAAAGCTCCCCTCCAAATCCGTTCCTTATTTGGGCTTGTTTAAACTTTATTGATTTCCATTCATGTCAGGTTAATACTAAAATTGCTGAGGAGTCGTTAAGAAAGATAAACTGAAAATAAAACAGCACAAGGAAGACGAGTTTAATGCCTTTTTTAATAACTTATGCACACACACACATTGTGGTTTCCATGTTTTGTGGGAACATTCCATAGACGTAATGGTTTTTATACCGTACAAATTTTATATTATATTCCCTTCCCCTAACCCAAACCATCACAGAAAATTTTCTGCTGCCTTAGATTTTAGTGAAACATCATTCTGTTTGATGTATGAGCTTGTTTCCTCATGGTGTTGTGTAAGATGCACATTATCCAACCTTTTTAAGCCAAATAGTACTGTAGGAGCCATTTTGTTCATGTCCACTAGGTGGCACTTGGTGAACTATATAATTAAGCACAAGTCTAATGACAGACAGGTGCATAGTTGGGGAAGGAAGCAGCTTCCCACCAAACATGGAACGTCTGGGAGACATTCAGATCATGTCTGTATAACGTCCGTTAGTTCAGACCCACTTTTAAACGTCTGCTGGACGTGCAATAGAGGGTCAGTGTCTGGACGTCACTCTTGCACCCCTTTTGGATGTCTGTGAACGTACCAAAAAGGTTTAGTGTATGAACGTCAGACTATGACTCCTTATGGCTGTCTGTGGACGTGCAAAACAGGGTCAGTGTCTGGACGTCACTCTTGCACCCCTTTTGGATGTCTGTGAACGTACCAAAAAGGTTCCGTGTATGAACGTCAGACAATGACTCCTTATGGATGTCTGTGGACATGCAAACCCACATGGAAAGAACCTATATGAGGATATATGCACATATATGAAACCTGCAGCTTATATGCACATACAGTATATGCTGCATATACATGTAGGCAAAATTGAGGTGCATATACGGGCCATATTGGTCTCATGTATTGCTTATAAATATCCACATATAAGCCCTATACATACAAGATATGTCTCCTATATTGGTCATGGCAGGATCTGTTCATTTTGTAGCTAATACCTCACATTGGCATCTGTCATACATGATGCCTAGTTCATATTTTCTATTATCAAGGCAATAACGAGGAACTAACTAAAAAATTATGTAAGAACTTATGTATGAGCAAACACGTGAAATTGGTATCACATAATTGGCATGTTATGGAATTTAACTATGGTAATTAGAGAAGAAAAGCTATGATGTCTACACGTTTTCCTGAAACATTTACAAGGCCAATTCTTTCTTGTATGAAGATAGTAGATGTCTATGGCTGTGCCAAAAATATTAAATATCTGAACATCTGACCAGAGACCGATATGAACTCATATGGAATTTTTTTTGTAAATCAAGAATTTATTGTCAGATAGTCTGGAGAACTACCTGCAATTTAAAAACAAGAAATCACATAAAATTGGCACATGTTTATATATATATATATATATATATATATATATATATATATATATATATATATATATATATATATATATATATATTTGTTGCATTTTTTGCATTTATTCATCATTTCTACATTTGTGTCCATAGTAGTCCATTGTCTGTTGGCAAGCAAACCTCAGGACTGACATAAACTAACAGCAATGAAAGTATGAGAGCATGACACATGAAACATGTGATAAAAATAAGGTTATTCCATCAAGTACAATTGTTCCTAAAATACATGTAAAAACATTGTTTATAAATGAATATGACACCAAACACCAAGGGTTTTTTTTGCTCATCCACTGTATTTTTTCTGCCTGCTTTAGCATAGAGCCTATCTTTAGATTCATATCCTTTCCCTTAAAAATGGCCACTTGTAAAACTGATTTTGGAACCAGTTGTACTTCCCACTACCTGTTGTTGTAGGTGTGGCTCTTATTACAGTCAAGTCCAAATATTGCCTCCCAGCTCCCCTTGGAACATCACGGAACATCTTTTAAACGTTAGACAAAGACATTATGATTACTTCTTTTAGACGTGTTTTTGCTCAGTGGGTTCTCTGGACAAATGCAGATGACATTTCTGACTGCTACAGTCTGTCTGGAAGATAAAGGGAAACAAAGTATTTTGCCTTCTTTTTTCGTTTCAGTTTTCTGCAAAGACATGTATAGAAAAACATATACTTTTTCTATGTACACAAAAGGCCTATTTCTCATAAATATTGTTCAGAAATCTGTGTAAATCTGTGTTAGTGAGCACTTCTCCTTTGACAAGATAATCCAACTCACATGTGTGGCACATCAACATGCTGATTAGACAGCATGATTATTGCACAGGTGTGACTTAAGCTGGCCACAATAAAAGCCTTGGCTCTCCAGCACCTTGTTTCCAGCCGGGCTCTGTGTCTGTCTGGTTACATCTCAGGCTCTTCCGCCACCGTCTGCAGCTCTGTGTCCATCAGTCAGCACCCTGGTCTCCTCCATGATGGTTCCTTCCACTCCTCCATGGCTTCTCATGCTCATGTGTTGCCTTGCTCAAGGCCCCATCCTGGACTGCATCTTTCTTCCTCCTCCTGGCAATCCATCTGCCTCCAGAACCTCCTCCTACTCTTCATTGCTCTCCACGGCGCAAGTTTGCAGGGATCGTCTGCTCTCGCTCACTGGACTACATTACCCATAATCATTTGCACCCCCTCAACCACCATCTTTAATTGTTTTATACACACACATGCTTAACATTGTCTTTATTCATTGTTGGTTCTTGTCTATGTTATGGGTATTTACCCATAGTCTGTCAAATAAAGTTCTGTTTAGTGTTACCTGTCATCGTCCTTCTCCTTCTTACATACTGTGACCCATATTACAAAATGTCTCTGCCCACCTAAAGTTCTTGGATAGGTACATGTCAGCCAAGGGGATGGGTATTTAATATTTTAAAGCAGTAGGTGTGCACACGGTCAACATCCAGTACCTGAAAAAGTGTTAATGTCCAAACCCTTTGTAGCATATTTGGTGATAAGACCATTTTGAACGGTTGCCTTAAGAAGTAAAATTGTACACCTGGTTTAAATGGAGGTCATCAGGGATGTCTGAAATTAAACATAATTAAAAATTGTATGAATGTCTTTTAGAGGTCCGCAAAGACATCGAAAAACCCTGTAAGGATGTCACTTGGATTTCAATAATGAACATTTAAAAAACATCCTTTAAACGATGTCTTTTAAACGTTTAGCAAGCATTTCAGTAGGATGTCTAATTTCAACACAAAAAAGACGTTTAGAAAAGAAGTTGCAAAAACTTTCATTCTGGATACTCCATGGACTTCTTTTGAACGTTCAACAAACATGTCAGTAGGACGTCTAATTTCAACACATAAAAGACGTCTAAAAAAGACATTAAATGAACGTTGTCTCTGGCTTTCCAGTAGACATCTTTTAAACATTCAACAAGCATGTCAGTAGGACGTCTAATTTCAACACAAAAAAGACGTCTAAAAAAGACGTTGCAAAAACTTTCATTCTGGCTACTCAGTGGACGTCTTTTAAACGGTAGACAAAGACGTTATAATGACGTCTTCTGGACGTGTTTTTGTTTAGTGGGTTGTTGGAAGCCGTAACAAGTACACCTAATTTTATATGTAATCCTTGGGAGCAATATAAACCTGTGGTTTGTTATTTTATACTCCTTTTGTTATTTTATATGCCAAGTGTTGCTTTAATGCAAAGTGTTATAATCACTGAGTTGGGAATACATGACAGCTCTTAAATTGCAGGTTTAACAAAATGACACATATATGGTTTTGTATTTACTGGTTTATTAAGAGTAGAGAGATTGATACATGTATTAAAAAGAACAAAGCAAAAGAGATACATTACGGGTCTGATTTAAAGACCTGTCTCCGTCGGAGAAACCGCAGAAGAGCTCGGAGAATAATAATAATATAAAACTTTATTTTCTAAAGCGCCTATAAAAGTAGCATCTCAAGGCGCTGCACAAAAGAAAAAAGAAACAATTATACAAGCAATACATAAAACAAGTCAAATATAAAACCACACAAAATAAGAACATACTATCAGTGAGTAAAAAAATAAATAAATTTTAAGTAAAAGCTACCCTAAAGAAATAAGCTTTAAACGGGTATTAGGAACAACTAAAAGGCCAGTTTCCGAGGGCGCAGAGCACGCACGGGGGTGTAGGCAACTAAAAGCTCAGTGAGGTAGTGAGGAGCTAAACCGTTTAAAACTTTATATGCAAGCATAAGAACTTTAAAGTCCACCCAAAATCTGACACGGAGCCAATGTAAAGACTCCAAGACTGGAGTGATGTGATACCTCATCCTGGCTCCAATCAGTAGTTTATTTAGAGTAGCGTTTGGGACCCCCACCAATAAAGCATTACAATAGTCAATGCGAGAAAACACAAAAATTTGATCAGCTTTTCAGCAACTAGAAGTGACAACATTGGACACAATTTAGCAATACTTTTTAAGATAAAAAAAATTTCTTAACAGTTTTCTGAACATGTGAAACAAATGTTAAATGAGCATCAAAACAGAGAAGAACAAAAAGACTTTGTCGTATATATAAGAAGATGATAGGGGAAGTCCCCAGTAAATGTAAGGATCGAAGGCGTGACATGATCCTGGAATTTGGCCTTGAGACCGTCCCTATAAATTGATGCTGCTGCAGAACTTATTCAGATCTGGACTCCGCATCCAGCATCTCCATTGTCTGACAGCCTAAAAATCTTGCCTTACTTTTTATCTAATTTTTTTTTTTCTTTTCATTTTTCTTTTCAATTCGGCAAAACTTGTAATTGCAAAACAACCAACTTGTATTAATACACTTTATAAGACAAAAAGTCGTCTGCTTTCATGAACTTAGCTCAGAGAATCAACCACGGGGAAGTCTTCTGACATTTATATGTGTGTATGATCTAATCTTAGAGTATTACTTTACTTAAGGTAATGTGATTGCTATATAGTTTTAGATTCGACTATCCTTGCCTACCCTGAATAGAAAGAATAGGCAAAAGGTACTAATTTTCGAACCGTAAAACAATGGGGACCTCAAAATGTATTACCAGGTATACACACATACCCCATTAATTTAAAATCAATGAGTTCAAATACTATTTTCCAATATCAACAGTTTTAACATTGAAACATTTACTTCGTTGTCTGCCTGTTCGCCTTCTGGCTTCAGCCACCATTCCTATCAGATGCTAGCTGCAGCCACCTGGCCATGAGGAGCTCTATCTCCTTTTCTGTATGACCTCTGGTCAGGGCGTTACGGCGGACTGCATCTGAGAAAAACACAAGATAGATGAGGTCAGCATGACCACGTTACTCAGAAACCACCAAAACATAATTTGGATGCAGGGCTCTACGCTTACATTTCTTTTTAGTTTAGGAGCACAGTCAAAAATTTAGGAGCACCTTCTGATCAATGAGAAATTAATCTTCCCATTAACGTTATTTTGTGTATTTGGTATAAGATTTCTCTATCTTCTTGAAAGCACTGTGTCCCTGCCGGAAATGTTGGAGACGAAAACTCATCTCATTGTTTACTTTGGGGTTTTTACCTTGTGCATATCGTTAACATGTACTAATACACACTTACACACCAAAGGATGTGTAAAATCATGAATCGGACAATAAGTGCTCTTTAAAGAATGCTCGTTGCAAAACGACACTATCGTTATTCATATTTACGGCAGATATTTTGTTTTGGACAATGACATGAGACGAGTACATTATCAGATACGGTCAGGAATTTACATCAATTTAAAAATTATTTGTATGTTAATTATTGCTACATTAAAGGTGCAGTGTGTAATTTTTAGAAGGATCTCTTGACAGAAATGCAAAATAATATACAAAACTATATTATCAGACCTTATAAAGACCTTTTTCTAATGAACCATTATGTTTTTATAACCTTAGAATGAGACGTTTTTATCTACATAAACAGAGGGTCCCCTTACGTGGAAGTCGCCATTTTGTGTCGCCATGTTTCTACAGAAGCCCTTAACAGACAAACTTTTTTACTAAGTTGTCTCCGACGAAAACATATTTTTCCGGTGGTGGCTACCATAGCTTCTCTATCCATCTATGCAAAAGCGAAGGGTGAGCAGTGGACTGAGCCGTTGGTTGCAATTCGCAACCTCACTAATAGATGCTGCTAAAATTTGACTGCACCTTTAAAACCAACCTTGAATTAACCTAAGCCGAGTCATTTCCAGAATTGGTCCAGATCATAAAGCCAGAGCTGGGTAAGCAGTTACGTTGAACATGAATCGGCCCAGTGCTTTACAACCATAACAAAAATGCATGTCTCAGAGCGAGCTGCGGGCCACAATCGGCCCGATTAACACACGCTGATGCTTGGGTCGATTATACATGCTATCTGGGACAGTGACCTATGTAACCTCCAGTTCTCATCTCTCTGATACTCACTCTTTTTCTGTTTTTTTCTTTCTCTTAACTGTGTGCTGTACATCTGTTCAGTGTAGTACTTGTCTTGATTTTCATTAGACAGATGGTCAATCTTCCTCATCAGTTCACTCATCTCAGATTGGTTGTTCATGGTTTTGCTGCAGATGTGATATCTTCCTCCACATTTCTTCACCAGCTTCTCTTCAACAGTGTTTTTCTTCAGATCATCTATTATAGAATCAGACTCTTCTTTTCTCTCATAAGTGAAGAGAATCATCACAAACTGAAGAACACTGTCACCAAATACTCTTTGTAGCCATTCAAGACTCATCTTATCAGCATCTGTTAACTGACCCAGACGCACAACAAAGATGAAGGCAGAAATTTCATTGTCATGCATTAGTTGATCAATGAGCTGATCCGCAGAGTCCAGGTGATGTTTAGTATCGTGGTTAATCATGTTGATGATTGAGACCTGACTTCCTGATATCTTTATCTGTACAGGATCAATCTTGGAGAATACTTCATCTTTAAGAGGAGGTGATTCTTCTCCCAGTAGAATGTTGTCGTGATCAAACTGAACTGATGTAGAGTTTCCAAATACCACAAAGGGCCATCTGGAAACCTTGTGATCTATAAAAACAGCAAACTCATGATGAGTATTATTAATAACACACAAACTCTATTTGTTTTCTATTTGATCTATTTGTTTTATTACCCATGAGTCAGATCAGGTTCTGCACTTGTATATGCAGGTTTATTGTTTCTTCCTTCTTCTGTTTACTATCCTGAAAAAGACAATTAATAGTTTCATCATTATTTTTATCTATTAATGTATTTTTAGTGTGCAGGTGTATGTGTAGAAAACTTTATTATTACACATGATTTGAATCGCCATTGGTGTCTGCGACTCATCAGCGATTCTTTTAGACTGTGTGATTGTCATCATATGACAGTTTAATGTAATGTCAACCCATAATGCTAGGTTGTTTCTTAACTTTGATAGTAAATCTGCTATCCCATAGGGGTCGCTTACATGGATGCCAAACCTAGCATATGTTTTCAAGAATTCAGCTGATAAAAGGCTGGCATTGGATATGACTGCCAAGGGCATTAGAGGAAGTACCAAATTCTACAATAGAGGATTTTTGGCAATAATGTAGCACCATAATGGCGCTGCAAGTCAACACACGAGCCGGGGCTCCCGGAGACATGAACACTATAGAACCTAGTAAACGTGTTAGGTGTCGCCCAGCCTGCAGCTCTGCAAATGTCTGTTAGCGAGGCACTGCAAGCCAATACTCCACTAAACTCCTGGTGAAGTACAACCATAACCTGAGCAGGCATAGCATGCTTTTGATAAGCCAGAGCAATGGTGTCCACAATCCTGTGTGCCAGCCTCTGCTTGTAGACAGCTTTTCCCTTCTGCTGAGTACATAAACTACGTGTGTGATGTTTGCTTTGACGGTTTTTAATGATCGAGAGCACAAACCATTTGATATTTGAGATGAAATGAAACTTAATTGAGTTAAGCAGACCTGACTCTGTCGTCTATGTGATGATTCAGCTTATGATCATTTCAAATCCGTTTAAAAGACGAATGCTCTTGTTATGTTTAATATACAGTTTACAGTGCGTTGTAAAAATTATAAAATTATCTCCATACATGCTAAATTCATAATGGGAACGAATAAACACAAGCTTCTTTATTCTGCCATAACATATAACACTATAAAACAGTAATATATGTCATTTTATATACACTGAAAAAAATTATTCATTCAATTTACTCATTTTTTAAGGTAAGTGGTCGCAATCAATTTATTTAAGCTACATTTAAACAAAACAAAAATTAGGAATGCAACACAAAACAAAAAACTTAATTTTTTGTTTAAATGTAGCTTAAATAAATTGATTGCAATCACTTACCTTAAAAAATTGAGTAAATTAAATGAATAATTTTTTTTCATTGTACAAACTATAATTCTATCTTGACATGCACATTATCTGGTCCATGCTGGTCCATTTTAATTCAGAGGACTCATTGGTTTGGTGTATTGATTTTCATTGTAAGCTTTTAAAAATGTGTTTATTTTAGATGCATTTTTTACAGCTTAAATTCTCTAATATCTTTTTAAAACATTTAAAATCTTTCCGCAGAATTCTGCAGATTTTCCAAAAAAATTTCACAGAAAAATCAAAATAAAGTCTGCAGATTACCTGCCGATAAGCAAAGCGATAAGTCATTTACATTTAATTTACATAAAAAATATTCATTCAATTTACTCATTTTTTAAGGTAAGTGGTTGCAATCAATTTATTTAAGCTACATTTAAACAAAAGTTTTTTTTTGTTGTATTCCTAATTTTTTTTAAATGTAGCTTAAATAAATTGATTGCGACCACTTAACTTAAAAAATTAAGTAAATTGAATGAATAATTTATTTCAATGTGTTACTTTTTTTTCTTTATTTTTATGTGTTATGTGTTGATTTATTGTGAAGCCACAGTCAAATTTACACAATGTGTATAATAAACAGAGTAATAAAGATAAATATCTTTTAAATTTCTCAGGTTAAATGCCTACAATCCCAATGGCTTCTTTGGTCCTAATTGCTCAGTGACGTAATTATGTCCATGTCAGACATACTGTTCTGCTGTATGTTGTATTGTAAATTCCCCTGTACATGTACATTAAATCGTAAAAAACCCATCTCTACAGTTTTGCCTAATCAAATATAGTAACACGCAAAGTAATTTAAAACAAACAGAATAGATCTTATAAAGAAATAAAGCCAAACCTGAGTGTGGAAGGCTCTGTCTGGTGGTTTTCTGTTTCCTTAATTTGTTCTCTGCTGCCCCTTTTATACACACCTGTAAACAATGTGTGTGTTCCCCGAAGTCATACGACATATACAGAAACAACAACCTAAAAGCATCATAGGAGTTTTGTAGGTGGAGTTACTGGAAGTCATATTTAAACCTCACAAAGAAAGAATTTAGTTTAGAAGGAAGTTCAGTTTTTGCACAATATTATGACGACCCATAGTTAATGTACCAGTGCATGCTGGGACTTTAACACAAGTAAATATGGTTCCCTACACTGCAACAATTGATTTGGACCTGTTGTTGTGTGTGATTCTGTTACTACAATCATGATTGTATGGTATATGTTTTGACTCTAAGCCATCAACAAATCCCTTGTAGATATCGCTATTTTTATTCTATGAGGAACTTAATCAAAATTTCCTGAAAAGAAATCCTGAAAGCCTTGATTAGCTGGTTTAGGTGTGGTTTAATAGGGTTGGAATCTGATGTGGAAATGTCTATAGTGTATATGCCTGTGTGTGTATGCACGTACATCAATACATAAATACGTACATACACTTGTGCCTCATGAACAAACACAGGAAATGACGGAAAAAAATCTGAACTTAATAACAAGGAACATTAAACACTAGGATGGGTTGTATCCAAACAACACAGAACTACTGCAACAAAAGTGACAGCAGAACTTAAACTGCACACATTATGCACTTTTGCTCTGTGTTTGGACATAAATGTTTGTTTGCACATCACTTCTTTTTGGCACATCACGAAAACATACGTGAAATGTGACCTCTGCATTTAACCCATCCCAGTGAGTAGTGAACACCTAAACACTCGGAGCAGTGGGCAGCTGTCCCTACAGTGCCCGCGGGGAGCAATTGGGGTTAAGGTGCCTTGCTCAAGGCCCTGAGACTTGAACTCAAACTCTCGGGTTACAAGCCTGACTCTCTAGCCTCTAGGCTATATGACAGCCTTTTTTTGAGGTGTTGTATGACGAATAAAAATTGTTATTAGCATGAATGGTTATACACTGTACATTGACTGCAAGCACCACTAATAATAAGTTTATTATAGAAGTCAAACAACAGTATGTTGGCTTTCTCAAGGCAACTTTGTTAGTGAAGAATTTACTGGCATCTAGATCCACATTTAAAGCCAAAATTTCTTACTGTTCTTACATTTCTTTGCCAAGTTTTAAAACCTAAAATCTAGTACTGCTGGTGATGTTTAAATTATAAGGGCGTTTAAATTACAAGTACGTTGTTGTGATCAGGAAGAACCATTTCTAGCCCAGTCAATGTTTTATTGTTTACAAATATTCAGAGCTGTCAAGAGTACCTAAAAAGTACTTGAGAAAAAGTAGAGGGACCTTTCTGCGAAAATGACTCCAAAAACAAAACTGCAGCCTGACTAATAGTGTATGTGTACTGTAACTAACAAGAAACACTACTGTACTTACAAATGAATATACAATATAAATATTTAGTACTTATATGTAAGTGTGGGTTAATGACAGGTACTTATAGTGTACATATGATAACTAAAAAGCAAACACTACTGTCCCTAAAAATGTACATGGTAAAGGTGTAGTACATACAGGCCAGTGTACGTTACTGACCAGTACATAGTGTATGTATACTGAACTAATTAGAAACATTACTGTACTTACAAATTCTATATACATTGGTAAGTGTGTAGTACTTACAGGTCAGTGTAAGTAAATGAAAGGTACTTATAGTGTACATATATGATAACTAATAACACACATTACTGATGTGCCATTTTTGTCCTCTGTATCTTTATTCTACTCTTTAAACCCAAGAATTAAATTCTGTATGCATTGCCTACATTCACTAGTACATTAATGGTAACTGCATGGAAACAATAAAGTGTTGCACTTTACACAGTTATTACACAGAACCTACCACCTAAGATTTAGCATAATATACATATGCCACTGTGAGGCAACCCCAACCATTGAAAACTATACACATTACCTACTGGGTAAATGTACTAGTATGTCCATAGTAACTACATGGAAACAGGACTGTAAAATAAATTGCTGCATATTACACAGTTATTACATAGGACCTAACACCTTAGATATAGCATACTATACATACACCACTGTGAGTTATTTTAACTAGTAAAACCATAAAATATGATGCATTTTTGTCTATAACATATTGTATATTCATTTGTAAGTACAGTAGTGTTTCTTGTTAGTTACAGTATACCTACACTATATAAGTATATGTATCTGGTATTACCCAGTACTTATCTAGAGTTACATAATAACTACCAAGAATGTACCACTAGTAAGTATGATACCAGTTAATTACCATGTAGATACTGAAAATTAAGTACCACACATTTATCTGCAAGTACAGATTGTTCCTTTAAAAACAATGTTCATCAATGTCAAATTGCAAAGGCTTTGCATAACATTATAAACATGCATAAACATTATGGGGTGGTTTCCTGGATAGGGATTAGTTTAAGACAGGACTAGGCCTTAGTTTAATTAGGAAATATTAGTGGTGTGACCGATCACATGACAGATTTTGAGTCATTGAGCGGATCATTTTTCGGATCAGATAAAAAGTGATGGCTGTTTAAATGAGCAGTGAGAAGCTGCTGTTGCTGTGAAATTTTGGATCCTGTCATTGGCACAACAGGGTTCTGTTGTGTCAAATGCATAGCCATGCTCGATGTGTTGGCACTTTCATACGGGTTTCTCATGCCACGGTGGCTACATACTGTGACAGTTTTGTCCACCACCCTTTTTCCGTCATCATTATATTTTACAGGGAAGCCAAAATGCTCCCATACATGTGATTTAAATGATGCTGGAGGCTTTTCAAGTTCTTCTGCTCCTCCGCTCGCCATTGTTCACTGATTAACATGCCCTGTTCACATGAACAAGTGACTGCTGTGTGTAGTTCCACTTAAACTTGGCATTGAGTTTAAAGGAACTAAATTACTTAAAAAGCAATATTGGCAGGAAAAACTTTATTTTACTCTGCGATCGCTAAACAATTAAGATAAATCCACAAGTAAAAAAAACCCGCAATTAATCCACAGGTCACGTGCGTGCCGAACCGTGGGTCATGATCCGTACGAATCATGGATTAACTGTGATCCATCACACCCCTAGGAAATATAACTAGTTTTAATAAAAACATTACTTGTGTGCATTTGAGGCAAAACAAAGGGCACTGATGTATTTTAAGATATGTCAGTGCAAGTTGTTTGAGTTTGGACAGCTCTTACTTTTTTTTAGTCTAGGACTAGTCTAATTCCTGTCTGGGAAACCGCCCCTATAAGCTTACATACTACACAGTGTGATGCATTTTAAAGCTTTAAAGTTGTATGAGGCAGTGCAAAACATCTTAACAAGACACAAACCAGCCGCTGATCATACTAATCTTGTCGTATTAGAGGTTTTTATTTGTTAAAAAACATTGGTGATAGAATTTTATAAAAATACTTCTTACACATATTAGTGTGATATATAAATATTGTTAATCAATGCATTTCTTGACTATTAAGAATTCAGAAAAATCACAGCTCTTTGCCTCAAACTCACTGTATTTCAATGGCTCACTATGAGCTTCTAACTAACTGAAGTCTCCATGAATCACGTGATGGCCAAGCTTTTTGGACTTCTATTGTCACTTCTATTGTCTACTTACAGTCTTGTTCAAAATAATAGCAGTACAATGTGACTAACCAGAATAATCAAGGTTTTTAGTATATTTTTTATTGCTACGTGGCAAACAAGTTACCAGTAGGTTCAGTAGATTCTCAGAAAACAAATGAGACCCAGCATTCATGATATGCACGCTCTTAGGGCTGTGCAATTGGGCAAGTAGTTGAATTAGTTGAAAGGGGTGTGTTCAAAAAAATAGCAGTGTGGCATTCAATCACTGAGGTCATCAATTTTGTGAAGAAACAGGTGTGAATCAGGTGGCCCCTATTTAAGGATGAAGCCAACACTTGTTGAACATGCATTTGAAAGCTGAGGAAAATGGGTCGTTCAAGACATTGTTCAGAAGAACAGCGTACTTTGATTAAAAAGTTGATTGGAGATGGGAAAACCTATAAAGAGGTGCAAAAAATGATGGGCTGTTCAGCTAAAATGATCTCCAATGCCTTAAAATGGAGAGCAAAACCAGAGAGACATGGAAGAAAACGGAAGACAACCATCAAAATGGATAGAAGAATAACCAGAATGGCAAAGGCTCAGCCAATGATCACCTCCAGGATGATCAAAGACAGTCTGGAGTTACCTGTAAGTACTGTGACAGTTAGAAGACGTCTGTGTGAAGCTAATCTATTTTCAAGAATCCCCGCAAAGTCCCTCTGTTAAAAAAAGGCATGTGCAGAAGAGGTTACAATTTGCCAAAGAACACATCAACTGGCCTAAAGAGAAATGGAGGAACATTTTGTGGACTGATGAGAGTAAAATTGTTCTTTTTGGGTCCAAGGGCCACAGGCAGTTTGTGAGACGACCCCCAAACTCTGAATTCATGCCACAGTACACAGTGAAGACAGTGAAGCATGGAGGTGCAAGCATCATGATATGGGCATGTTTCTCCTACTATGGTGTTGGGCCTATTTATCGCATACCAGGGATCATGGATCAGTTTGCATATGTTAAAATACTTGAAGAGGTCATGTTGCCCTATGCTGAAGAGGACATGCCCTTGAAATGGTTGTTTCAACAAGACAATGACCCAAAACACACTAGTAAACGGGCAAAGTCTTGGTTCCAAACCAACAAAATTAATGTTATGGAGTGGCCAGCCCAATCTCCAGACCTTAATCCAATTGAGAACTTGTGGGGTGATATCAAAAATGCTGTTTCTGAAGCAAAACCAAGAAATGTGAATGAATTGTGGAATGTTGTTAAAGAATCTTGGGTGGAATAACAGCTGAGAGGTGCCACAAGTTGGTTGACTCCATGCCACACAGATGTCAAGCAGTTTTAAAAAACTGTGGTCATACCACTAAATATTAGTTTAGTGATTCACAGGATTGCTAAATCCCAGAAAAAAAAAATGTTTGTACAAAATAGTTTTGAGTTTGTACAGTCAAAGGTAGACACTGCTATTTTTTTGAACACACCCCTTTCAACTAATTGCCCAATTGCACAGCCTTAAGAGCGTGCATATCATGAATGCTGGGTCTTGTTTGTTTTCTGAGAATCTACTGAACCTACTGGTAACTTGTTTGCCACGTAGCAATAAAAAATATACTAAAAACCTTGATTATTCTGGTTAGTCACATTGTACTGCTATTATTTTGATCAAGACTGTATGTTTATTTTTACCAAAAAAAAAATCAGATTACTTGATCATTATTAATTACCAAAATGATTGTTAATGAAAACCCTAGATTGTTTAAAATGTTGTGATTTCAGTTAAATAAAAGGCTATATTCTATTCTAAGGCTATTCTCGTCTTAGTTTCGTGAACCCAATCTCATATCTTTTTTCGGTTTGCGGAGTGTCTCATCCCACCCCGAGAAAATACATCTTTGTTTTTTGTCATGAAAGATAAAAGGTCTTAAATAACACATGGACGTTTGCACACTGGACTATAAAATTGGATTTCATTGTTGTGATAGGTCTTCAATTTCATTCATAATGGTCTTAAAAAGTCTTAAATTTGACTTGGTGAAACCTGCAGAAACACTAAAGAGAGAGTATGCTGGTATGTACAATAATGAAGAATCAGTACTTTTAGATTTTATCTGTTTTAACCTTTTGTGACACCATAGTTCATGGCTTGACAATAAAGACAACCCAATGCTCCAGAGGGATGCTCGGGCCAGTTGACATAACTGTCATGCAGAGTTCACACCAGCTGCAGTAGAAGCGGGAAAAGTAATTTGCACGTAGTTGGACATTTGAACATTTGAGTTCACTCGCTTCATTCTCGCATGAAAGCCGCACGTGAAGTTCTAGTCATTCGAGAAATTCACGCGGAAATGCGCGTCATGGGAGGGGCTTCTGCGACTTCGCTGAGACTCTGCCACTCTGCTCGCTTCCTGTAATCATGTCACTACTACAGCAAGGTCCTGATTGGTTAACGCAGTGTGGAAATCCGCCGAAGTTCAGATTTTTCAACTATATTGGATCACTAGTGTCAGTGTAGATTAATCAAACAACAACGGACAACGAAAAAATGACTCACTGTTCTGACTGATTCACTTCTTTGTTAAGGATTGATCTATTTTATTATAAATGCACTGATTGCAATTTTCTTGGCCGAATCGATTTTTCTGTAGGTGTGATTTTTGCAGATTCCGAAACCATAAATCCCAAACCATTTAGACTTTTTTCCGTACACACTGAAAGGCAAGCGTTTTTAAAAGTCTTATTTGTGTTCACAGTCTGAAGGTTTATAGTTACAGTGCAATTTGTGGGGGCGGTTTGCCTCGCAGTCTTTGTCAAATGGATCATGTTTCTGGGTATGTAATTAAATTAATGCTGTTGTGGGAAAGAGGTCCAGTGCTGCTTCTAATGTGAGTGTGCGTGTGTCTGGGATGTCACCGCATGTGCACTGGCATCAAAAAGACCGAATCGTAATGTCTAAGACTATACTAAACTCTACATTGTTTGAAAGGTCTAAGGGTTTACTGTCAGTATATTGTCTCTGATTTGTGATACAGATACAAACTTGAGTGGGTAATAGAGAGGTGACTGTGGGGAATTTTTCTGTTTTCAGCAATTTGGAGAACTTTAGAACTTTGCATCAGCTGCTGCTATGTTATTTTGACGGAATGCTTTCAACTACCAATCTGAACTAATGTATATTTGAGGTACTCCAGAAATAGGTGATAGAGCTGAAACAGCAGCACACTCTCAAAGAAAGTCTGATTTCTTAAAAACAAACTATAAGTGAGCTGTTTACCTGTTATTACAGGCCTGCACAATGTACTTTCCTGTGTGCCTCTTGGAATAAGGACACTTTTATGCATTATACAAAGCACATATGGAAAGGTTTGTTTTGGTTGATCATGTGGTTTTCTATTAAATCAAAGATGCAGTAGGCATCTTATGTGAAGTTCTGAATGGTAAGAATCATAAACTATTACCAAACTTGTTAATTGAACTTGTTAATTTTGTTGATATGCTCTGTAAACTAAACAAAAATATGAATGGGGTTATGGAGTTTTTGAATTCATTCTAACCCTAACTTTTCCAGTAAATTTATTTCACAGTGTTTAGTACTTTCTGTCAATATACTTTATACTTTTATACTAAAGGTTGAGGATGTTATGTTGTACAGGTTTATGGCCATACATTTTATTTCTTTAATAAAATGTGCAGATAGGACTACATCTCCTCCCATTTGATACACACATTTTTTTCTATTGACAAAAGTCAGCTTACAATGTGCCAAAGCTGTATAAGTACAATGTGATAGTTTTTTTTACATTTGTATTGTTCATTAATACACCACTTAATATATTTTGCATATTGGTTCAGCAGGAAGTAAAATATATTAAATGTTAATTTTAAATATTTTAAACATTTTAAATTACGGCTGTGATTGCCCTGCGGCCTCGTGCCTCTGGCCTAATCACAGCCTTGACGATATAGACCTACAGTATATCACATGACTCTGAGAGCGATATTACTTTTATACAACAGTTCGACGGCACACGTTTGAAAAAAGAAAACTAGAAAACCACAACGGAGTGATTTTAAAAGCCTCTTTATTTGGAAACTACTTTCTTCTGCCAGAATGACAGGTAAACCTTTAGGTTGTTTGTTTTGAATGTCATAATAACTCAATTGACTGAATATCAGTTTCTTAAGATTGACGGTTTTTTGTCACAAAGTGTAGTTTTAAGATTAGTTCTGTCAAGAATATATATGCATAATATTCAAATCTGCAGTCGATTAGTAAAGATAGCGCCTATTTAAACATTTGCTTAGAAAGATTTGGACACAGAGATCCAGACACACCAGCGGACATCAGTGACGCTGACCAGCGCCTGATCTGGGCTACATCTCTGACAGGGATTCCCTGGCTCTGATGTAGGCCTATCTGTGTTTGATGGTCAAAAATAAAATGAAACCAGCAGTATTTGGTGTCATGAAACTATTATTTGTTTTTAGTGTCTTGTGTTGTTATTGTTTTGGTAAAAGTTAATAAAACTATATTTATATAACGTTACTATTGCTTTAACATTTAATCTTGCAATACCAGCACTCGCTTACTATGGACTTCGTTCTTGTCAGTACCACATTTTTATAAGTGTCAGACAGATTTTAAGCGTCTGTGTGTGCGTGCAGTTTTCCCAGTCAGAGATGAGCGAATGACTCACGCACATTTAAAGAAGCCCCACTCACTAATACTAAATTGACCAGTAGGTGCCGTAATGATACAAACAGTGAAGTGGTTACTGTGGTGTTATCAGTACAATACTGCATGCCTGGTAGCAGCTAGCCAATCAGATTCGAGAACCAGAAAGAACTGTTGTATAAAAGTATATGATGTCTGATTAAGGAATTTCACATCAGATATCACAGCACACATTTAGAAGTCACTCATTTAACATTTTGGGCTGTAGTATTTATCTAAACTCTCAATTGCGTCCTCTTTTGTGTATTTCCGCCATTCATCTGGAATCTTATCCTGGAATGATTTCTCATAATACGCCTCGAGAGCTTTCTGGAATCTGCACACAAACCACTTCCAGTATGGCAGCTCAGAGAGTTCAGGGGTGATGCTCCACCTTGCATAATCTCCTCCTGCTCTTCTGTACTCATTAAATGGAATCCACTTATCAGATGATTTAAAACGTTTAGAACTCATCACTACAGTTGAACAAAAATCTGTACAGAGAGTTTGTGTTTTTTCGTCAAAGAATCCATTAATTCCAGTCACTCTATGAAAAGGAACACTGTGATCTCCATCATGGTTTTCTATTGTGTTATTGCAGGTGGCTTTACAGAACGGACACTGAACCCAACAGCACCGACATAATTGATCAATCAGAATCTCATCTGGTCTGTAAATGAGATCCAGTGTTTTATTAAATATATCTGTGCTGAACTCTCTGCTGATGTTAGACATTATAGATGGAATATCTGTGTTTATCACATCATCTGACAGTTTAAAATCATCAACATCATCCGGTTTGACTCCACTGAAGTCCTTCACAGAGAATATCAGAACATCTGAGAGCTTCTGTCTGAAAAACTTCAACCACAAATCAACATCTCCACTTATCACTTGAACATCTTCAGTAGATTCATGAGCTGCTGTCAGGATCTTCTGCTGCAGGACTTCAATGTTCTGATTCATCTTGGGTTGAACACTGATACTGAACTGATCTCTGATGTACTGATGGACTTCATCTCTGATGAAATTCTTGAAGTGATCTCTGGGATACAAAATGTAGTCAATGAATGCTGAAAAGTTCTCCTCTTCTGCCAGTCTCTTCAGGATGTGTATCTCTAGATTTGATCTGTTTCCATTCAGTGATGGACAATTTGATCTGATTTCATCTGCTAAATCTCTGGCAGTCTGTTTATAGACACTCTGTTCAATGGGTCTCTTCAGTTTCTGACAGATGATCTCACCAAAAATAGCAGTTGATGTTGCTCCTTGACAATATTTCTGGAAAATACTAAAGTATTCATCTCTCTTCTTCTTCAGATAGAGAACCGGATCATTGACTTCTCTGAACATTCTGTGTTGATCAGTGAATGTCTTTTCTGCTTTCTTAAATATAGAAAATACCAAATCAATGAAGAATTCCTTCTTAAACACATATTTCACTGGACCTTTCTCATATTCTGTTATTCTTGTCTTGATGTGATCTGTGAGTTGTTGAATGTAGCTGATGTTGTAGCCCATCTTTGAAAAAAGAAGTGACCGAATCATCTTCTCTGTCTCCTGAACAACATCTGTGATCAAGTTTGTTATTTGTGTTTCATCATTTTTAGACAGAGTGTAACCAAACTTCTCTTTCGCCACTTTGTACACATTTTTAACCTGGCCTCTAAATCCGCTGGATTTCTTTACTGTTACATAACCTGAATAATTTTGTGTAGTGAAAATGTTTCTGTTCTCTCTTCTGTGTTCTACATTGAGACTTTTATAGATGTCATTGAGGAGTGTTCTCACTTCTTTTAATATGTCAATGTTTTTGATTGGAGGAGTATCTGTTGTAATATTCTTCACCCACTCTTCCCAAAATGAATCAAACTCTCTCTTCAGAGTTTCTTCATTATTTGTTTTGTCTTTGAGTTTTAATGCAAGTTCTTTGCTCTTTTCTAAGAGAGTGTTTTCATGCTGTGTTCTCTGAGCATCAATCTTTTTCTTCAAGTCTCTCTGCTGAAGAATTTCATTTAATTTCCTCTTTGTTTCTCTCACAATGTTCTCCTCAAGATCTTTGATTTTGATTTCAAATGATGTTTTCCACTGAATCAGTATATCAGCATCTGTGTCTCTCTCAAAGAATTCTGTCATTGAGTTTTTCACTTCTTTACTTTTCTCCTTCATTTCTCTCTGAAAATCTGTTTCTTCAATCTCATGGATTGTTTCATTTTCTATTTGGTTTTGTAGTTTGTTCTCAATTTTCATCATGGCACTGCGTAGAGTCCAGGTCCACTTGCTGTATTCTGTCTCCAGTCTCCTGTATACTGAAATCTCCAGAGAATTTCTGAAGCTAAACACAAATCGTTCATTCAGTAAAGCCTCCCAGAGATCTTTAATTCGCTCACGCAGATGTGTCAGCCTCATACCATCTGAATTTGATGCATGGGAAATTATAGTTTTCTTTAGTTCTTGAATATTGTCACAGTAGTTTGGGTTTGGTGGAGCCATTGGTGGGTTGTCCTCCCACAGATGAGCAAAATACTTCACATCATTACGTATATCAAAATTAATGACATCACTGAAACATTCTGCATTATTAACTTCATCTTTAGCAGCGAGTTTTGTCATCTCATCCAGTGTCTGCAGCAGTCGTCTCCTTCCCTCCATGTTTTTTTCTCCAGCTGTGACGTCTGAAATGTTCTGATGTACAAACATACAGCTGGGATTCAGTTTGACCTTCTTCATTCTCAGAAAGGCCTGAACAACAATCTGAAGAATATCCTGCATCTCAGCTGGGTTTTCTCCAAAGATGTTGATCAATGTCAGATTACCAAGACCAACAACAAATGTGGCCAATTCATTGTCATGATGTCTTGTGGATTTTCCATCAGATTCTAGAGCCCGAAGACCCTCAGTATCAACAACCAGAATATAATCAAACCTCATCTGATCTTTCATCTCCTCTGATACTCTGATCAGCTGCATGAAAGCTCCTCTGGTGCATCTTCCAGCACTGACTGCAAACTGAAGTCCAAACATGGCATTCAGCATGGTTGATTTCCCAGAGCTCTGAAGTCCTAAAACTGACAGCACAAAGATTCTCTGGTCTCCCAGTTTCTCTATGAGTTTATCTAGAACAGCAGTGATCCAGATCAGAGGAACATGAGCAGCATCTCCATCCATCAGCTCCAGTGGAAATCCACAGATCATCATCTCTGCTGCAAGACTCGGAAGAGAAGAGAAGTCAAACTGAAGATCTGTCTTATTCTTCTTCACAGATGAACATGATTCATAGATCTGACCGATCTCTCTTATGATGTGCTCCAAACCAAAGGTTGCTGCTTGAGCTTCTTCAGATATTCTCTCGAGTTCTGTTTGTTCAGCTTTTAATTGTTTAGATTTATCTTTTTCTTTTAGTTTTAAGACTGTTGACCACTTTTTATCATACTTGTGATGTAGATCGTAAAGATCAGCTGAGGTAAATTCATCCAGGAGGATTCTGAGCCATGTTAGAAAATATATATTTATATTTTCTTCATGTGAGTTAATTTGTTTACTAAATAACTTTATAAACTCACTAATGTGGGATTTGTGTTGCTGTTCACGAATTTTCTTCATTTCTGTTTGTTTGCTGTTTGTTTCTTCTTCTATGTCTTCTTCTTGAGGTCGATGAAGTTCTTTGTTCATCTGACACCACTGATGCCAGAGTTCACCCTGACAGGGCAGAAATGATTCTTTGATTTCTTTTAGATTTTTATTCTTCAGTAAACTCATCATCTGCTGTGCTGCTTCTCTTCCTCTCTTGCAGTCTTCATCATCTTCCTCATCTACTCTGATATCTGAGTGTTTGCACAAATCTTCAAGTCTGAACATGGAAGCTGATGTTGAAGATGAGAGACAATCATTTATAGCACTTCTGAGTTCTTCAGATACATCTGACTGATTTCTGTCTTTCAAAATAATTTTGTATTTTCCTTTTCTTGTCTCAATAACAGCAGATTCATCCTCAGTAAGAAGACAAATAAGTGGCTTTTTGTCTCTGTACAGGTTTTGAATCTTTGTTGAATTTTTGTCATTCTTGTTAAGTTTTGGTAGAAGAACAACATTGACTGAAGACATTTGAGTCAGAATCTGCAGTTGTTTTTCATTGTCTTCTGCATCACCATGAAGATTACAGAAAGCAACACAGTCAGTAAATTTATCTGTGTCTTTTCCAGATGGGCAGAACCAGGCGATCTCCACCACTCCATCCATCAGTAGTCTGGTTCTGCTGCTGCCTGGACAGTTCCTGTGGAAGAACGTGTTGTGTTTCTCATTGATCAGATTGTTCATCAGCTGAGACTTGGATGAAGACACAGAACCGAACCTGAAGAACGACACCATTGGAGTTTCTGCTTTGTAGACTGGCTCTTCTTTAATGATGATATCATTGTTAGTATTTTTCATCTTCCAGCTCTTGTTTATTTGTCTGAATGTCCAGAGAGGAAACTCAATCTGTTGTGTGATTGGATGAGGAACAAGCAGAGGAAGAGCAAACTGACACTGTGAGAGTTTAGTGACCATCAGCTGCTTTAGGAAACTATCAGCACAATGAAACACAGACATCTGAACATCCATCGGGTGAACAGGGTCTGGTTTACTCACTCCTTTATTAGACAAAGACATTTCAGTAAAAATCTCAACTTCAAATGTATCACTGCCTCTTTGTTGCATGTGATGTTGTTCAGTGGTCTCTTCAGTTTTAATGTCTCTTGCTCTGTAGTTCATCATCAGTAGTTTCTGTAGATAATTCTTCACCAGATCTTCTTCAGAACAAGACTCGTGAGACTCTAAAGAATTTACAGATATCTGAAGAACATCTGCAACTTTCAGTGTATTATGGATGTTGTATTTAAGATGAAATTCTAGATGAAGCCTGTGAAAGAGATGCTGCAGTTGTTCTCTTTTGAGATTTTCTTCTTTGTGAAGAGCAAGTCTCTCATTTGTTGCCAATGCTTTTGCAGTTTCCTGTAAAATACAATTATTTTTTATTATAACAGGTAGTAGCACTGGTCACAAATATATTTTTTATATCACTGATATAGATAAGTGGGTAACACTTTACAATAAGGGTGCACTAATCAAGAATTCATGCTTAACTAATGCACAGATAATACTGAATTAATGTATTACTAATGATTATCTAAGCTATTCATTAGCTATTCATTAAAGGACAAGTTCTGTATTTTACACTTAAAGTCCTGTTTTCAAATTGTTTATGATGAAATAGAACGGTTTTGACTGAAATTTCGACATATGCGGCTGCCCCGAGAATTTTAGGGTGTTTGTGTTTCACCTCACACCTCTACAATGGGTTTAATGGTGCACTTGAACAATCCTTCCTAAAATGCATTAAACTTTCGTTTACAAAGACGTGAAACTCACCGAGTGGTCAGGGGTGTTCACTGATATGCTCACACAAAAATCGCTGCAAAAGATGCTTTCCAACAGCTGTTTTAGCGTTCGTTGTTAACTTGTGGACCTATTTTTCCAAACGCCTCACACCCGTATATTCTTCCGCTTAGAGCTTGAATAATAGACACTCCAGCCCAGGTGGTGGCGCTAATCGGCCAATGCCAATTGCAAGAATAGAAACAAAGTTCCCGGCACGGAGTAATACCGTACCTCACAGCACATCTAATACAAGTCAATGGAGTTGGCAAAAACTACGTTAAAACCTGTTGGAATGCGTCTTTTGGAGCGATTTTTGTGTGAGCATATCAGTGAACACCCCTGACCACTCGGTGAGTTTCACGTCTTTGTAAACAAAAGTTTAATGCATTTTAGGAAGGATTGTTCCAGTGCACCATTAAACCCATTGTAGAGGTGTGAGCTGAAACACAAACACCCTAAAATTCTTCGGGGCAGCCGCAAATGTCGAAATTTCAGTCAAAACCGTTCTATTTCATCATAAACAATCTGAAAACAGGGCTTTAAGTGTAAAATACAGAACTTGTCCTTTAATGATTGCCTCATTAGCAACTAATGAAGAGTCTGTCTGGTTAATATATTAGTTCAAATATGAATTGTTGTTAATTAAATATGTAATTGTGGATTAATTCCATCATCACTTCTTTTATGAACTAATAGTGTTAATTAATTTGTTAATTACCACAATGAGCCCAAGCCCATATTTAATTAATAATAATTCATATATGAACTAATATATTAACCAGACAGACTCTTCATTAGTTGCTAAAGAGGCAATCATTAATGAATAGCTAATGAATGGCTTAGATAATCATTAGTATTACATTAATTCAGCATTATCTGTGCATTAGTTAAGCATGAATTCGGGATTATTAGTGCACCCTTATTGTAAAGTGTTACCGATAAGTGTACTGTATCATCACAGCTACCAACAAGAAATATCTAATAAGTTTTACACTAAAATTAGTCATGAGTTTCTGTGCTGAAAAAGAAACAAATGGTCAACGCATACAGTGTTGTTCAAAGAGAATGTAGACTGAGGCTAATAAGGTTTAAAGTGTTTGATGAAATCAACAGTTCTTCAATTTTTTCTTATCACCCACCTGTACTAAAGTGTGTTGTGACTGAGTCCAGATCTTCTTCATCTCTTCTTTCTCTCTTTCATATTCCTCTGTCAGCTCTGCTGTTCTTCTCTTTAGTTTTTCTTGTTGCATCTCTCTGAATATCTTAGATGAGTAGTAACTTCCTCCGTTTGCTTTCACCATGTCATCTATTTTCTCCAGTAGAAGAGAAACTTGTGTTTGATCTTCAGTTTGAGTATTATTGAACACATGATGTCTGTTTCCACACTTTTCTATCAGGTTTCTAATCACAGATCCAGGTTTTCCTAAACACTGATCAATAGTTTTGTTTCTCAGTTGATCTCCTCTGGTGAAGAGCACCATTGTGTACATTAAAGAGTTTTCACCAAACATCTCTTGAATGATCTTCACTGATCTTGACTCCTCTTCAGTAAAATGTTGTGCTAAATTTAACACAATAATAAACACATGAGGTCCTGGCAGAATCATTGAGATACAGTTCATTATTTCTCTCTTGATCTCTTCATGACTGCGTTCAGTATCAAACAGTCCTGGAGTGTCGATCACAGTGATCAATCTGTTGTTGACTTCAGCTGTTTCTTTCTGACACTCTTTAGTCACTGACTCTTGAGATAAGTCTGATTTAAACACTTGTCTGTTTAAGATTGTGTTTCCTGTGGCACTCTTTCCAACTCCAAGTTTACCCAGCAGCACAATTCTCACATCATCTCTCATCTCTGGATACAAATGATAGAAGACATTTTCTTGTTAATAAATGCTCCAAAGTGTGATATCAAGTGATTCAAGTAAAATTGTACATGTTAACTGTTTTTTAACAGTGATTATAATAGAGAAAAATAGGCTCAACTGTAGTGATCTGCATGTCATCTTGTTTACAGCTATGAGATAATATACAGTTATCACTGTCAACCATCACAATATTATTAAATATGTAAATACTGTATGTTCACACTCACCTCTTTTATATGTCTGCTGCTTTATTGTGAAACTCTGTGCATCTTCATATTTATCACAAATCAGATAACAGCCATCATTTGATTTGATAATGTCTCGTAATGTCTCTATGAGCTGAGCAGCAGTGCTGTTTTTCTTCAGTTTAAAGTGTCTATTGAAGCATTTTTTTATGATTTTCTTTATGTTGTCATTAATATCAGTCTGAGGAAGACTGTGTGAGTCGTGTGTTGTGAGCACCAGTGTGTGTTCATAAACACTATCAGAGAAATAGTTGAGGATCATCTCCACATGCTCTTGATCTTCTCTTGAACAGTCATCATGTTTAAAGATGAGAAGGATGAGATGAGGTCCTGGATGAGACAGATCCACACACTCTCTCACTGTCTGTATGATCTGATGATATGAGAGGTTCAGTTGGAGCAGATGAGGACAGTTGATGATCATCATGTCTTTTCCTCTGACTCTCTCAATCTGATGATCATCTGGAGGAGCTTCACTATCAAACGCTGATCTTCCCAACATGAAGTTTCCCACTCGACTGTTTGTTGAAACATCTTTACCCAGCAGAATAATGCTCACTGCAATAAAAAAACTCACTTTTAACCTTGCTATAGTAAAAAATTCTGAAATTTAATGTTACGTGTTATGAAAGCTGTAATGTTTATTAAAACAAAATCTTCCAGCAGTAGATGCCTTCACGGTTAAGTGACTTCATCTGTCTGTTTTTCTATACAGAGAAACTTACAATCAGGAGGTACAAATTCAATGCTGTTTCTTCTCCTGCGAGCAGGATTGTGAAGAGCAGACACTGCAGTAAACAAAAACATTACACTTATATTAAACTCTGAGATTTATAAGAGTAAGACATATCAATCGAAATCATCATTAACTGCTTTTATACATGCAGTCTTTACTGGTAATTTGTAGTTAAGAGATCAGGGGCCTCATTTATTAAAGGGCGACGTAGGAACTATCCTACATTTCATCTAAGATCATTTCTAAAATGATCGTACGTGTGATTCAAAGAAAAGGAACGTACGCAAAAAATAAAAACATGCTTACGCCTCTTTTCCAGATGTGCGGTTAATAAACCACAAATGATCTTGAAATTGTGTGCAGCTGAATGCTTTTAGAACTCCGCCTTGTAAACGCCCCTAGTTTAACTCATTAGCATATAAATAATTGAATGATCAAAGGCCAAATTCTCTGACTGCTACAAGTGGTCAAAAAACATCTTTGTTTTTAAATATTTCTAAATTCTAACATGGAAACTTTATTGACATCACTTGAGTTAATGCAATTATTAGTGGACCTTTCAATTCACGTGTTTTATTTTACTTTAAAATAAGATTCATTAGTTAACATAAGTTAATGTATTAACTTACATGAACAACCATGAGCAATACATTTGTTAAAGCATTTATTCTTTGTTAATGTTAGTTAATAGAAATAAAGCTTTAATTGTTTGTTCATGTTTAAACAATTGAATTTGCATTCACAGTGCATTAACTAACGTTAACAAGATTTTAATAAAGTATAAGTAATTGTTGAAATTAACGTTAACAAAGATTAATAAATGCTGTATAAGTATGGAAGTAAATCTGTGCCGTTGGGTTTTGAATTCTAATTCTTAGCACTGAATTTTTTTACATCAAATTTTTAACACTGAATTTTATTTTGCATCTAAATCAGACTTTGAATTTTAAAAGCCATCGAATATCTAGCACTGTTTTTTTTGCCTATGACATTTTTTTCAATGTTTTAAAAAAATTCAGTGTAAAAAAATTCAATGAAAAAAAATTAAATGTGTTTTAAAAGATTCATTGTAAAAACATTCAATGTTTCAAAAAATTCAGTGCAAAATAATTCAACGTCTCAAAAAATTAAGTGTAAAAATATTCAGAGTCAACATCCGGGGAAGCAAGGAGAAGCAATCGATCCCTGTATCAAATCATTCAACATCCAGCCAATCATTTACGCTCCATTGGTCACGTGACACCGAAACGGGAAGTGGGTGAAGTTCAGGCAAAGGGTTTATTTGCATTAACATACGAACACATTTTTCACATCTGGCAGATTGTATCATCAGTATATCAGGACACAGTCCGTTTACATTTATCAACATCAAAGTGACTACTGTGTCTGGATGTGTGATCGATCCCGTGCGGGGAGACGCGCTGGATGAATAGCTGTCAATCACAATGGCTACAACTGGCTTTATATGATTTAGGGTTGTCGCGATAACTGCACTCCCGTATTGTACAGTTCTACTGAGAAGCAAACAGCAGAGAATAACTAGCAACCCTAATAACCGTGATTCACCTTTTTAGCTTTATATTTTAAGCTTTAAAGGTTTTATCTCTGCTTATTAATATTTGCAGCGTCCGCACCGCGTACTTTACCTGAACTCGACTTTCACCCACATGCTTTTTACCAACAAAATTAATGTGAAACATGAGGATGACAATCCCGACTTCACTGTTTTAGTCTGCCTTAATAACGTGCTTTAGGCTCTGTCTGAACTTATACGTTTTTGTTCTGTAGCCTACTTTGTTCACTCACATATTTCTATATCAACAATAAACTGTTGTTACCTTTGTTTCCTGATAAGTTTAATATGATTTAAATAAAAGAGCTAACAATTTCCTAAATTTCCTGGGCTGGGTTCTCCGAAACTACCTTAACGCTACGTCGTTCTAAAGTTGTACCTTAAGCTGTACCTTATCGCTAATACGTGTTTTCCGAAACGTTCTTAGTTACGTATCACTTCTGTAAGTCGTTCGTTCGGAAGGTTGGTCTGGAGCACTCTTAGCTATACCTTATCCCACATGACTCCACTAGGGGCTTCATAAAAGCTTTCATTGTAGTCTATATAACTAAATATTTGTAAAAAATAAAAATACACTCCGTGTTTAATTAGGCAAATATTTTTATATTTAAAGAATAAACCATTCACATAATTAGACATCATTACATTGATGGTTGTTAGATTTTTAATTATGTTTTCCAAAGGGACATCAACTGCGAACTATTAAATGCTACAGGATTAAGAAACTATTTAAAAAATATATTTTGGGTGATGGAGTTGGTGAAACTGGCAGCTATGCAGCGAATCCTACTATTTCATTTGTGCATTTCATATCCGTTAAATCTTAGTCTACCGGCAAGTTTTTTAGCTGCATATATAAATCGGGTAAAATAAAAAATAAGAAACTAATTAGGATTGTTCATGTTATTTTAAATGTTTTATAACTTTGAGGCAACTGCATGCCATATTCTTTATAAACATTTAAAACAAACTGCGCACTTGCTTATAGTCTCCTAAGGTCAACACAATTTCCACATTAAAACTAATCAAAGCTAAAATCAAAGTAATCATAATATATATTTATTTATATATATATATATATTATATTTGAGGTAGACAGACAGGCTCCAGAAATGCGTCCATTAAGCTTTATCCGCATTGTAACGAGGCTGCTTGCGCATCCACTGTCCAAGCACAATAAACGCGTGAACTAATGAACAACAACAGTTTGTTTTTATATATTTTAAGTGTAATGCACAACCAATTACTTGCACGACCCACTTTATTCCCCTGGGCAACGCACTTATTGGGAACCCCTAATATAATTTATCCTTTCAAGTGAAGGCATAGCGGATGAATTAAAGCAGTTTAAACATGATACATTTGGAAATAAAGTTGCGGGTTTTGCACGGGTTTGATATAAATTATAGAAGGTTGAATTTAGTTGTTTTTCAATTTGAAATATTTTACCAGATATTCCTAATAAATTTAACTTGAACTATTTCTAAAATGTTTCTTTAATAAAGAACACCGCTATCTCATAACGCAGCGAAACCTATTACATGAAGTGAATAATTGATTGTCGAGCAATCGATATCAACCTATTCAGAACCTCCACCATGGACAGCACCCGCTAAGGTCGAACTTAAGAAGGTTTACCTTAAGCAACATCCTAAGGTATAGTTCAGAGAACACACGTAGGAAAGGTATACCTGTAGTTAAGGTTTACCTTAAGAGTCTTCGTAGCGCACTAAGAGAGAACGTTATCGGAGAACCCACCCCTGTTCATGTCTCCCTCTAGTCTGTGTAAGAAGTGAAGTAATGTAATTTACAAACACATTTAGGTATAATTAAACTTACTTTGCATAAAACCAACACTGAGCAAATGTATTTGGTCAATTTTATTATGGTTCGTACGTGTTTAACCTAAAACGTGTTAAATGAGATAGAAACTGCTGACTGACCAGCGCAACATTCACATAATGACCCTTGATATGTCGCCATGGAAACTCAAACATTAAAACGATTCCATTAAATTCTGCTACTAAATATTAAATCTCTACATTAATAGTTGGAACATATTAAACATATGCCTAAATAACTTAAAAATACAAGCAGTGTTAAAATGCTTTTGTATATCGATTTATTTCAAGATACTTTCAAGCTTATATTGCTCCACAAATATGAATAGAATAGACAGGATTTAAATTGAATTTCTTTATCTAACTTTTGCGAGTTTGTCCATGGGTTATATTGTTGTAGTTTTATATTGATTAAACAAATGATTGGTTTGCTTATTTTAAATAAATCTAAGGATCTTTAGACGTATTTATGTATTAAGGCAGGTAAAATATTTTCCATTTATTCCTTTTTGTTAAACCTTCTCCTTTATATAAGTGAGTCATTTTAGTAATTTATTGTTGTTCTGTTATAATAAAATAATAATAAACAAACACTAAGCAGTCGTAGTAATGGAAAATTATGTCTTTCATTTATTTGTGTTAGAACGCATACCATCCATCGAATTTGTTTTATTATTAAACAAGCTGTTTTAGCGAGTTTGTCGTTGTACTATTTTATTGGTTTTAAGTTTTTCGTTCATAATAATAATAAAGAAACATTTTAAAAAACTATTTTAATTCAAGAAATGGAAATATTTAAGAAATCTGACTTTAAAAGCAAAAGTGATCTACAGATGAACGTCTTTGCCAAATATAGGCTATTTCCTATAAAAATATGCGGTTTGTTTAGTTCAGAAGGTGAAAAAATTCTTACCTGTGTTTCCCTAATAATAAAAATACAACACATCTATGTAAGAACGTAAGTCTCCATGTTATTTTTACATTATGACTTAAAAGAACAATTTGGAAAATTAGATTAGAAGCGCGTGAATCCGCAATTACACTTGAACGATCTTCCATAGAAAGATATGGTAACATTTCTTCAGAAGAATTGCTGAAACCTATTAATTTACTGATGTTTTTATTAGTACTCCAGCTGTTTTATCGGCCTTTAAGATGGGACGCGGCAGTCAAGTTCATGCTGAAAGTGGGGTGAATTCCAAATGACGTTTTAGCGCCCTTGAAGGGCACTTCAGGAAGGGGATGTCACACAGTCGATCCAAATAAAGAGAAACTGATGTGCGTTTTTCATTGCTCTATTCGCCAAGTCTATTTGAATTGACCACACCATGAGACAATTGTGCAACTTTCTCTAGAGTTTATACATCAAGTGTTCTGATCTTCGAAGGGAATATGGCATAGGGATAATATGCTATTGGAATACGCCCTTTATCTTTTCGTGAGCGGCAGTCGCGTAGGCTTTAACCAATCATTGAACAGATTTTTAACAACAAATCATAAAACATTTTACTGACCCTAAAGTGTTAAAAAGATTGCGGGAAAATGTTTTGGAATTTCTTTTAATTCAAACATTAAAAATCTCATACATATAATTAAGAAACTAAGAACACAGGACTTTAAATGTGATGGCGCTTTAGGCAAATCATTAAACAAAATACACAGAAGAATTTTCGTTGTGTTTTATTTATCCATCTTGATGTGTGGCGCAAGAACGGATAACATTCCGATCACAAACGCAGCCGAGGATGGATCTCACTCAATCCAGCCATGGAATCTGCATTTACAGGTCAACGTCACACAAAACACCGCTTCATTAATCTTCTCCCTGACAGCTGTCAAAAATAAAGGAGGTTAGGTAATGGAGCGCATTTTAACACTCCTGCTTGTATTTTTAAGTTATTCAGGCATATGTTTAATATGTTCCAACTATTAATGTAGAGATTTAATATTTAGTAGCAGAATTTAATGGAATCGTTTTAATGTTTGAGTTTCCATGGCGACATATCAAGGGTCATTATGTGAATGTTGCGCTGGTAAGTCAGCAGTTTCTATCTCATTTAACACGTTTTAGGTTAAACACGTACAAACCATAATAAAATTGACCAAATACATTTGCTCAGTGTTGGTTTTATGCAAAGTAAGTTTCTTATACCTAAATGTGTTTGTAAATTACATTACTTCACTTCTTACACACTAGACTAGAGGGAGACATGAACAGGAAATTTAGGAAATTGTTAGCTCTTTTATATAAATCATATTAAACTTATCAGGAAACAAAGGTAACAACAGTTTATGGTTGATATAGAAATATGTGATTGAACAAAGTAGGCTACAGAAAAAAAACGTATAAGTTCAGACAGAGCCTAAAGCACGTTATTACTGCAGACTAAAACAGTGAAGTCGGGATTGTCATCCTCATGTTTCACATTAATTTTGTTGGTAAAAAGCATGTGGGTGAAAGTCGAGTTCAGGTAAAGTACGCGGTGCGGACGCTGCAAATATTAATAAGCAGAGATAAAACCTTTAAAGCTTAAAATATAAAGCTAAAAAGGTGAATCACGGTTATTAGGGTTGCTAGTTATTCTCTGCTGTTTGCTTCTCAGTAGAACTGTACAATACGGGAGTGCAGTTACCGCGACAACCCTAAATCATATAAAGCCAGTTGTAGCCATTGTGATTGACAGCTATTCATCCAGCGCGTCTCCCCGCACGGGATCGATCACACATCCAGATACAGAAGCCACTTTGATGTTGATAAATGTAAACGGACTGTGTCCTGATATACTGATGATACGATCTGCCAGATGAAAAATGTGTTCGTATGTAATGCAAATAAACCCTTTGCCTGAACTTCACAGACTTCCCGTTTCGGTGTCACGTGACCAATGGAGCGTAAATGATTGGCTGGATGTTGAATGATTTGATACAGGGATCGATTGCTTCTCCTTGCTTCCCCGGATGTTGACTCTGAATATTTTTACACTGAATTTTTTGCGACGTTGAATTATTTTGCAATGAATTTTTTGAGACATTGAATTTTTTACACAAAATCTTTTTAAACATTGAATGTTTTTACACTGAATCTTTTAAAACACATTGAATTTTTTTTCACTGAATTTTTTTTCGACATTGAATTATTTTTTACACTGAATTTTTTAAAACATTGAAAAAAATGTCATAAGCACAAAAACTGTGCTTGAAATTCGATGGCTTTTAAAATTCCAAGTCTGATTTAGATGCAAATTAAAATTCAGTGTTAAAAATTTGATGTAAAAAAATTCAGTGCTAAGAATTAGAATTCAAAACCCAACGGCACAGATTTACTTCCATATATAAGTGCAGTTCATTATTAGTTAATGTTAACTAATGTTAACTAATGAACCTTATTGTAAACTGTTACCCATTTAAATATATTTTTTACACGCAAACATAATATTTGTGTCTTAAAAGTTTTGTTTCAGATTGCCATGCATCCTGCACGGCGGTGTAAAAATAAGAGATCTTGACTTTAAAATTCAAAGATTGTCTCATAAACTGTCTAAATATATTCCATATATGGATTAATTGATTAATTGTATAGATGTTTTTGATAGATGTTTAACATTAAAATCGATGCCTGTGAATAATTTATATTAATTTTTGAAATACCCACCACTCTTAAAGTCGCAATGAAATTGAAATGAAAAACTATATATGTATTTTTAATAGTGTGGTATTATTAACAAATGACTTATCTGTGAGCTTCATTATTTTTTTTTAAAAATTCGTGTGTGCTCATAATCTTTAATCAAAAATGCAAATCTCCTCCCCTCCTCAAAACGATCTCTCTTCACTTCCGGTCATAAGTATGGCAGGTGGGCGGGGTCCGGGAGAAGATCGCAGTGATTAGCAATTAGCAACACGACCCAACTTCAAACGATCCAATCAGATCTCGATGGACAAATTCAAATCCAGCCCTGCCTTATTTCATCTCAAAAGCCGTTTCATTCGGATATACGTCACCACGGGGAAAATAAGGCAATCGCTACTTCCGTTTCATGGCGACTTTAAATGTTGCATGTTCCTTATTGTAGGTTATAGTATAGAGGCTTTAAAATTTAGTTCCTTTTGCGTCGTTTTAATCATTTAATTCACTTTTTACTTTCATTTAAAGGATAATTCCGGTATTTAACACTTTGAGTCTCATTTCTGGTTTGTTTTGGACGAACTACAGTGATGGACACAGAAATTTTGACAATGGGTCGTGTCTTGAGTTTTTGACTTGTTTAGAAGCGTCTCTTGACTGCTTCAGAATGGAAGTCAATGACCATGCACAAACATGTCATTAAAACAACACTTAGCGTTCATTTTCAAAACTGTACTACTCACCGATGATTTCGTGGTGTTCGTTGATGATTAAACACAAATATATTGGCGCAATGTATGATTTCAATCCGTGTTATTTGCTATAGTGGAACTATTTTTTCAGATACCTCACAACCGCGTATATACTTCCGCTCTATATTTGAGTCTGAAGCGTTAGCACACTCGGCATGCCTGTCACGTGTGGGATTTTTATGTTGTTTTATTAATCAGTATGTTATGTTATAATTCATATGTGCCATTAGGTTTTCTGTGCTGAGATATGTGAGTAAATGTCTGTGTGTAAAGTTGAGAGGCTGTGGTTTCGGTTGGGGGAGAGACCAGCAAACGCTGATAACAAAGCCCTGAAGAGAAAACACGCAGAACAGATGGTTTCAATAAACAAGTTGTTTGCTTTATAACTATGTTATATTTAGAGAAAGTGAAAATTAGTATGTTTAACTAATGAATGCATTTAACCAATTCATGAACAATGGAGTACTGTTGTGTTGTTGAATAATTATGTTTTACATATTTACTGCCTACATTTCATGCTGATTGCTAAAAGTGTTAAAGTTACAAAGATGTCCAAATAAGGACTGTGGAAATTGATTTTGTTTCATGTTATATTTCTTTAATTAATCATTTTATTCTATAAACATTGTGTGTTTTATATATGCACTGAGCTATTATGTAGAAATGAGGTGTTTGTGTTTGAGAGTGGAAAGTTACCAGCTTTTGTGTGTGTGCTGCAAGGAGGAATTTAGGAATTTACGCCTGGCATTGATCAAGATAAGAGAGAGGCCTGAGGGGGAAAGCAAACAGGCGACTATGTCATTAACTAATGCCTTAATGTTCACAGGATAAAATATGCAATGTATTTCTTACTTAATCAGTATTAATCATTGAATAATTGATGTAATAAATATAAGATGTTGTCTTTGATAAATTTGTATTAACCAATGAAATGAAGGTTGCATATAGAATAACTTAATGGGGGCAGGGCAGCTCAACCTTGAAGAACAGAATCTCCTGTGTGTGTGTGTGTGTGTGTGTGTGTGTGTGTGTGTGTGTGTGTGTGTGTGTGTGTGTGTGTGTGTGTGTGTGTGTGTGTGTGTGTGTGTGTGTGTGTGTGTGTGTGTGTTTTCTTTCCTAACAGATGGTTTTTAATAATGATTAAAGTGTTTGCTTAGAAGTAGTATTGCAGTAAAAGATTTAATATGTGTTTATCTATCTAAAGAAGTTAATGTGTGCCTTATTCATATAACCAATTTTACAAATAATGAAATGATGTCATGATATTGAAATATGTTTTACATAATAATCACTTTCATCTTACAGCTTATGTTTTTTATAAATGAATGTTTTGTTAATGATTTGTTTTTAAGAAAGCATTATAACATGCTATTCAAAGTGGAGGAGTACTGGAGAAGAACTGCAGGGCTCCCAGGGATGAGAGGAGAACAGATTGTTTTTTCTTTGTCTATGTGTGTCCATCTTTGCCTACAGGCTAAAATTGGGTGTGGTGATGGAGTCAGATGGACGAGGGGAACGGCCTTTGTGGGTGGAGATTTTCTGAAGAAAGATCGACGTCACATATTTTATAAATAAGCATGTTACTTCCTGAGCTGGTTGTTCGCTACTTGAGAGGACCCAGCGCTGTTAAACTTTTTCAATCTGATCAATAAATATTTGAACTTAGATATTCGTATCTTGTGCCTTTCCTCTAAATTATGAACACGCAGTGGACGCCTTAAAGTCCAACAATTGGTGACCACCGACGTTTTGTGGAGGGAAAGGAGAGAGTGAGAGGAAGGAGGGTTTCACATTGAAGAAACCAGAGTAAGGGAGGGCTCCATTTCAACACAAAATGAGCGCTCTACTAAAATAAGGTAAGCAGAAGCCTGTTTTATCGAATTCTGCTATTTGGATATACCAAATTACTTGTGTTGATAAGGAGATCCGAACTGAATTACAAATTTACATTTATTGCAAAATTGATCAGAGTGAAAAACTTTTTGAAATTTTTGAATTTTGATATTAAATAAAAGGTTGAGGATTCCTTTAACGCATTAGGCGTTATAAAATACCGACTCGGTTGTAGCCGTAAGGAGTGAAAGGCTCTTGGATGAAAGGTCCATAAATACTGTTAATGGCGGTGTAAGTTAACAGAATTAAATATAAGGTTGAGGATTCCTTTAATACATTAGGTGTTATAAAATACCGACTCGGTTGTAGCCATAGGGGGTGTACAGCAGCCCGTGAGGTGTAAGGCCTACGAATACTGGAAAAGAAAATTGACGTCTTACTGTTATTGTTGTGGTTTTGTCTGAGAAATTGTATTGTAATAGTATTTGTACCGTGTATTGAACGTTGATATATATTATGGCTGAATTTCAGAAAGAGTGTGATGAATATGTGTGTTCACCGGTGTATGTGCCATGGCAAAAAATAATTCAATTCATGATGGCCCAAACTGATCCTAAAGATGTTAAGAAAAGACAGAAAGAGGTTGCATTAGTTAGGGGAAGTTGACAGTGGTGCAGCTGCAAAGCCAAAGGAAGTTAAACAAGGAAACAGTCAGCCAGACTCAAGTATGACACCTACGGCTCCTCCTGCAGCTCCACCCCCAGTGAAATCGATCTACTCCTCCTTGCACACACCTATTCCTTATGAGAAAGCCAAAGCCCAAATGAAACAGCCTGTTTTTCAAATCAATAGTGGTGAATTAAATGTAGATGCAGATTTTATTTGTGTGAAAATGTAGTGTGTCTGTGATATAATGAGTCTGTTAAAACCATAAATGGGATTAAGCAAAATCTAGCAGAAAGACTGAGGCGAAGCTTTGAAAGAAAAACAACAAATTAGAGAAAAGAGTAGAGACCAAGTTATTAAATGTGGAAATACAGATGAACAATTGAAAAAAGGACAGAAAATTGTTAAAAGGTGAATGACACAGATTAATTGTATATAGGACAAAATATTTAACAAAATGAAGAGGAGTCTTCATCTGATGATGGAAGGTGGTCACAAGATAAATTTTATTTTAAATTGAAAGGCAATATTTTGCATGGGTCAAGCTGAAACCTTGTGGGCTGATTATTTCCATCCTTTGACATTCAAGAAAGTGAATAAAAGCTGGCAATGAAAAGACAGTGGCAAAAACTGTGTGTGACATCAAAGTGTTGGAGTTGCAAAGAGAGAAGTAACTCATAAACTGGACTGAGAACACATTCTATTTGAATGGGACTATACTTGAACTCAAGCGGTGAAGGGGGCACTGCATATGGTCAGAGACATTTACAAGGATGAAACACCAAAAAGACTGAGTGGAATCCAGAAAGACTCACAAAGACAATAATGTTCTTGGAGGCAAGAGAAACTGGACAATATTTCACTGGACACTGAACTTTTTCATCTTCATACGGGCCTCTGAATGAAAAAGGGGAAAGAGTAAACAGCCGTTCAATGTTTAGTAAAGACCTTGTTACTATAGGGACACAGACAATTTTTATGAGAAAATCAGCTAGACAAATTTAAAGGCTGATCAAGAACTTTGTTGTTAGGTGTGACTACCTGTTCTGAAATCAAATCAGACTCCTATTAATCTGACAGGAAGAAATGCATAATTGAATTTGGTATCTACAGAGGAAGTCAGAACTCCACTGATGGTACTGAGCTAAAAAGTAAATATATATGGCATAGAACAGCTATGGCAGAAAGGATATTAAAATAGATAAAAGAAATAAATTGAAAAAGAAAAAAGAACACCATAGAACACTATAAAAGGTAAACAAGAAAAGCTGTGACAATAGAAAAATAACTGATTATTGTAACAAACTTTGTATTTAAGGAAATTGCCAGCCCAGACATCATATATGTGCATGAAGGTGTTCACATGGCAGATCTAATCACTGAGGGTGAGCCAAATGATTGGATACCATTGACTGATATACAAATTATTATTATTGTAATTAATTATAATTGTTATACCATTGACTGAAAAAGCAAATAAATTGAGAGATGGTTTGTTCGCGGTACCACTGACAACTACCCCACCGTTAATCACACTGTTTACAGATGGTTGTTGTTTCAGAGCAGCAGATGACACATTGAAGGCAGGCTTTGCTGTGGTTGAGCAAGTTGTGGGTGATTTTGTAACACGACTGAGTGGTAGATTGAAAGGTAAACGGTCAGCACAGAGAGCTGAAATGACAGCTGTTATCAAAGCCTTGCACTACACTGGTGAAGAGAGGGTGATTGTTTAAAGTGAATCTGCATATGTGATTGGTGCAGTATATATGGAACTGCCATATGGCAGATAGGTGGGTTTGAAACCAGGAAAGGCCGGCCTATAGTAAATGCTAGCAAAGCCTGACACATACTACAGGCTGTGAAGGTACCTAATGACGTGGCTGTTGTCAACTGCCTAATAAACCACTTATATCCCCAACCATGGTTTCCCAAGACAAAGTTAGATCTGACATACTGACAAACACGCAATGGAATTGACATATAGTTTCGGGGCTGCTTATCACCCCAATGTTAGAGCAAAGATGAAATACTGAACCTGACTTTGACATTAAAATTTGACTTGACAAAATCTGTGCACAGACAAAAATAACATGGCTTGACGCATTACCAATTGCATTAATGTCTATTCGTTATTCTGTTAACAGGATTTCTGGTTTCACAACCTTTGAATTGCTTACAGGTCGACAGTTTCCAGGTCCAAGGCATGACGTGGTGCAGGATCCCATCCTGCCTATAACACATGACGTTTCATCTGACAAACTAACTGCTATGATTGAACATTTTTCTTGCCAGGCTACCAAACAACGAAATTGTGAGAACGACCCAGCTGTTAAAAATGATGATTGGGTTTCTAACAGACATAGGTGTGGACCTGAGGACTCAGGTCCAAGAGAGGGAGAGTGTTGAAAGTGAAAGTGAATCAGCTGGAATACAGAGAGGATAAACAGGAAGTGGTAACACATCAGTGGTAACACTCACACAACACCAACAACAAAGTCAATAAACACACTGTAAAATTGTGCATAAAAAAGGTGACATTTTTTCCAGCCCAGTAACAGAACCCCTAGCACACTGTGTGAGCACAGATTGTGCCTATGGAGCAGGTATAGCCGTACAGTTCAAAGCGAAGTACGGTACACAAAAGGTTGTAAGACAGAACAAACACACAGGTGAATGTGCAGTTACCCACGAGGATGATGGCAGATTGATTTTTCATTTAATAACAAAACAAAATTGTACTGATTTACCAACATATGAGAATTTTACCTACAGCCTCAGATGTATGAGAGAGTGGTGTGAGAAAGAAAACATAACAAGTGTATCCACTCCCCGGCTGGGGTGTGGCCTGGATAAATTGGATTTCCACAAAGATTCTGTTCTTCAAGGTTGAGCTGCCCTGCCCCCATTAAGTTATTCTATATGCAACCTTCATTTCATTGGTTAATACAAATTTATCAAAGACAACATCTTGTATTTATTACATCAATTATTCAATGATTAATACTGATTAAGTGTTTAGAGACCTGAATATCACAATTACCATATATTCATTATAACCTGGGTAACTACATACCGTATTGACCTTTGAATTTTGACCTTTGAATTTCTTAAGTTTCTTATACAATTCTACAGTATTAATTTCATATTTCATTTTTTTCTTTTCCTTTTTGAATTTACGATTGTTATTTGAGTATTAGCCAATAGGCATAAGTGTATTTTTTCCACAGAGATGAAGCTATATGGAAATTGGAAGGTTCTGTGGGCCCTAGGAGTTATAACTGCAATTATAGTCACCCTAATATTTGGCATAAACAATGGAGATCCCTGTGTAACAGACTGATAGTGTCTGCAATAGAGAAAAAAGAGAATAGTCCACCCCCATATAGCATGCCCCTATTAGGCCTACAGAACCTGGATGAGGAGGAAGAAGAAAATGTGTGACCTCTTTCAGAGGTCAAGAGAGGGAATTGTGGGATTTTTATGTTGTTTTATTAATCAGTATGTTATGTTATAATTCATATGTGCCATTAGGTTTTCTGTGCTGAGATATGTGAGTAAATGTCTGTGTGTAAAGTTGAGAGGCTGTGGTTTCGGTTGGGGGAGAGACCAGCAAACGCTGATAACAAAGCCCTGAAGAGAAAACACGCAGAACAGATGGTTTCAATAAACAAGTTGTTTGCTTTATAACTATGTTATATTTAGAGAAAGTGAAAATTAGTATGTTTAACTAATGAATGCATTTAACCAATTCATGAACAATGGAGTACTGTTGTGTTGTTGAATAATTATGTTTTACATATTTACTGCCTACATTTCATGCTGATTGCTAAAAGTGTTAAAGTTACAAAGATGTCCAAATAAGGACTGTGGAAATTGATTTTGTTTCATGTTATATTTCTTTAATTAATCATTTTATTCTATAAACATTGTGTGTTTCATATATGCACTGAGCTATTATGTAGAAATGAGGTGTTTGTGTTTGAGAGTGGAAAGTTATCAGCTTTTGTGTGTGTGCTGCAAGGAGGAATTTAGGAATTTACGCCTGGCATTGATCAAGATAAGAGAGAGGCCTGAGGGGGAAAGCAAACAGGCGACTATGTCATTAACTAATGCCTTAATGTTCACAGGATAAAATATGCAATGTATTTCTTACTTAATCAGTATTAATCATTGAATAATTGATGTAATAAATATAAGATGTTGTCTTTGATAAATTTGTATTAACCAATGAAATGAAGGTTGCATACAGAATAACTTAATGGGGGCAAGGCAGCTCAACCTTGAAGAACAGAATCTCCTGTGTGTGTGTGTGTGTGTGTGTGTGTGTGTGTGTGTGTGTGTGTGTGTGTGTGTGTGTGTGTGTGTGTGTGTGTGTGTACCTGGTAATTATCACGTTGTGGGGACCAATTGTCCCCACAAAGATAGGAATACCAGTGTTTTTGTGACCTTGTGGGGACATTTTGATGTCCCCATGAGGAAACAAGCTTATAAATCAAACAAGATGATGTTTATTGAAAATCTAAGGTACAAGAAAGGTTTTTGTGATGGTTGGGGTTAGAAAATGGGGCAGGTAAGGGGAATAGAATATACAGTTTGTATGGTATAAAATGCATTACGTCTATGGAATGTCCCCACAAAACATGGAAACCAGAGTGTGTGTGTGTGTGTGTGTGTGTGTGTGTGTGTGTGTGTGTGTGTGTGTGTGTGTGTGTGTGTGTGTTTTCTTTCCTAACAGATGGTTTTTAATAATGATTAAAGTGTTTGCTTAGAAGTAGTATTGCAGTAAAAGATTTAATATGTGTTTATCTATCTAAAGAAGTTAATGTGTGCCTTATTCATATAACCAATTTTACAAATAATGAAATGATGTCATGATATTGAAATATGTTTTACATAATAATCACTTTCATCTTACAGCTTATGTTTTTTATAAATGAATGTTTTGTTAATGATTTGTTTTTAAGAAAGCATTATAACATGCTATTCAAAGTGGAGGAGTACTGGAGAAGAACTGCAGGGCTCCCAGGGATGAGAGGAGAACAGATTGTTTTTTCTTTGTCTATGTGTGTCCATCTTTGCCTACAGGCTAAAATTGGGTGTGGTGATGGAGTCAGATGGACGAGGGGAACGGCCTTTGTGGGTGGAGATTTTCTGAAGAAAGATCGACGTCACATATTTTATAAATAAGCATGTTACTTCCTGAGCTGGTTGTTCGCTACTTGAGAGGACCCAGCGCTGTTAAACTTTTTCAATCTGATCAATAAATATTTGAACTTAGATATTCGTATCTTGTGCCTTTCCTCTAAATTATGAACACGCAGTGGACGCCTTAAAGTCCAACACACGCGTCCTGCGAGAACAGCATTAGTGAAACAAAACACAACAGCACTTTTAATAAGGTAGCCTTACATTTTTTCTAACAAACAAACACTCCCGTATCAGAAATCAGCAGCACAGTAATTACTGACAACGTAAAGGGTAGGCTATTTAAATAAAACAACGAAAATAAATAAACGAAGTTCAACAAACTGTAATAAAACGGTAGCTTACTTTCCAAATTAAGTTTATTTATAACACTTACACCATCCAATATGTTTTTTTCATCAGAACAATAATGAAGATATTTTGCAGAAACCCCAGTGCTCTGTCATGCAAGTCAACCGATCCGCACACTTTAAGAGCTAAAGCATATATATCCAATACAACAGTAATCCCCCATAACTCCGTGTGACATATTGACGTCTTGTGAAGCAAATCAATAAGTTTTTGCAAGAAACTGAACGTTATTAACAACACTATTAGCGTGAATGCCAAAGCAGGAAGCGCGCTTTCCGTTCGAGACGATCTCTTCTACTGGTGGAGTTTGGTGGCTGTTGGCTATGGATGTTGGTCTCTCTGCGCCACCTATTGAGCGGGAGCGTGAAGCGCACTTCCTGCTTGGCAAAAGCTCTGCATTAACGCTGTGAAATATTAATATATATATATTCGAATCTCAAAACTGAAAATCGAATGTCAACCCACGGAACAAATATTCAAATATTCTGGTCCAGCTCTACAAATATGGGAAAAATTTCTTCTGAGAGAAACCGAGCGAAAAAACTACAATCACATGTAAACAGACCCTTTTCTGTTTCCCAGTGGCGGAGTGATACATCAGCGAGCAATGAGTCTTACAAGAGAGATCAATGGAATTTTACAAAATGCCAAATAAAACACGACAGAAACTGTATTTCGCTTCACAACTTGTTTTTAAACATCAACGAACACCACGCACCACTCGGTGAGTAGTACAGTTTTGAAAATGAACGTTAAGTGTTGTTTTAATGACATGTTTGTGCATGGTCATTGACTTCCATTCTGAAGCAGTCAAGAGACGCTTCTAAACAAGTCAAAAACTCAAGACACGACCCATTGTCAAAATTTCTGTGTCCATCACTGTAGTTCATCCAAAACAAACCAGAAATTAGACCCAAAGTGTTAAATACCGGAATTATCCTTTAACTTCTTACACCCTGAAGCTATTTTGGGGATTTTCGCTTGGATTTGGCCTACCCAATTTCAAAAGCATCCCATACCCACATGCAGAGGTTTACATACAAAAGTTTGGTATCATTTTGCAGGTAACCCTTTGAAATTACATAAAACACTGTTGAAAGTGCTCAACATGGTTGTATGTGATATCAGTCCTCTAATAAACACAAAAATAAATAGGCGCTTTTTGATGTTTTTTTCTAAAGTTTTTATTTGAAAGTATATAACTCTGGCCCTGGGTATCTCAGGTCCCTGCAGACAGTTTTGTTTGATTCCAGCTATTGTCAGCTTACAGAGGAAAAAGGAATTTTTTCTCTATCATAATCTATGCAAAAGTTATTTCACTCCAACTGATGGGAGGAATAATACGCTTATGGTGTACAATTTCTGCCAAAAAACATTTGAAGTGCTCCCATAACCACATACAGTGGAATAAATGCAATTTCTTTATATCATTTTAAAGAAAACCCTTTGAAGTTACATAAAAAGCTGCTGTTTGTGACAAATATTGTTATTTATGTTGTTTTTCATATGATAAAACACCAAATTTTCTTTTTTCTGTTGTAAATACTGTCTTTGATAGTGTATAACTCTGGTTCTGGGTGCTCTAGCAGACTGCAGACAGTTCTGGTTGTTAGCAGCAGCAGACAGTAAACACCCAAAAAAAGAATGAACTCTTTAGCATGTCGCATTCAAAAGTTATTCTCATTTTACTAAAGGGTGTGAAAATACATTTTTCATAAAAATATTAATTTTTTGTTTTGCACATATAATAAAAAGCTAGGGATTAATTATGCACACAACCAAAGAAAATGCTGTGGATGGACTCATTGTTTAGAGTAGGACCTAAGATAAAAGATGGTGTATCATTTGTGGCTATATGTGCTATCTGAGGCAGTCCACACTCAAGTTTCACATATGTTTACAAAAGACAATTTTTTACCTTATTATTAATTCGATGATTGTTGGATATGTGATAATAATAGAACAAAAATAACGCTGTAGCCTTATTCCTGAGAATAAGAGCTTTCATTTGATATAAGACTTGCCCATGTTTGTCATTTTTGAAAAATATGAAATATGTAAATATTAAATGATATAATAAAATATTGGGGGGGTGATAGTGTAAATTAAGTGTAAATAACTTTCTTACAGTAAAAGATGTGTCAAAGTGATGCATATCTGCAGAAAGTAGAGACTCTAAGCTTTCAAACAGTATCTCATATGTGTTACTGGGGTCCATGACGGAGCATCAAAGATTAAAAGAATCTTTTATATTAAGTCAAAATACGAAATTCTGGACCCGGGACAGGGTCCTCAGGGTTGAAGAGGTTAATAAGCACGTTTTGTAACATTTACATATTCGTTAAACACAGCGAAACAATTTTGCTATATTTTTTATCAAGTAGGCCAACATTTTTGTGTAAAATATATTCTAAAACCTTGTTAAATTATTTTAGAGTAGTAGGCATTCTCTATAGGCCAGTGGTCTCAAACTCGCAGAAAGATTTTTATTCCCTTTGTTTTATATTCATTTGATTTTTGATTTAAAAAATGTTCATTCACATTTCGCGTCTAACAACGCGTTAAAATGAGTCAAAGCATTTTCCACTTTCCAAAGTGCTCGGGAGCGGAAGTTGCGCTCCGTGGCGTGGGCCGCGTCACCCGTTGCTACGCAGCCATGAACCGCGCGCGCTCCGTGATGTCGAGGATAACGGAATGCGTGATTGGATTTTAATTCCACAACTGAACCTCGCGTCAATCATATCATTGTCACCATGCGATCAGTTAATCTGATCGGGACCTTGTAGTGTTTGTCCAGAGAAGATTTGTTACTTCCGGGTGGATACTCAGCTGTTACTCAGAGAAGATCGAGCTGCGGTGGGGTTAGTTCACATCAAGTCACAGCTTCTAATGGAGACACTGCATATGGAGGCAGAGCCGTATGTGTACTGCAACACATTTTAAACTACAGAAAAGAAAAGAGCCATCAAAGTGCCCAGGTTAAGGAAAGAGAAATGTACAGAAGATAAAAGTATGTATACTGCTATATATAATGAAGTATAATATATTATTATGTAGCTTACTATTCAATTACACATAGAGCAATATTATTATTTTTTTCTGTCCAACTAGTCTATGTAACATTGACTACCCATTCAAAAGTTTTAGGATCACTTTCACTTATTAATATTTTTCCACATATGTTAAAAAAATTCATTAAAACTGAAATAACAAAGAACACAATGAAGTCAATACTATGACTGAAAACAATCCAAAATAAATCAAAACAGAAACACTTACTGGTGGTAATTTTTTATAATAGTTTATAAATCTATACAGAAATTAAATTTGTTAGTTTAGTGCAAGGTTTTAATAGGTCTTAGTTATATAAGGTTAAGAAAAGATTTACTTACTTTTATAAAATAATGTGTATTAAAAAGATAAAACCACTGCTTATATATTTTCAAGCATTATTATACATTAAATAATAGAAAATAAACATGACATTTACAGAAATATAGTGCTTTTTTAACGTTAAAATAGCTTTCCGGCCCCCCGATGAAAGGTCTGTCTTAGAAATGGCCCCAAGCCAGTTTGAGTTTGAGACCCCTGCTATAGGCCATCCACAGTTCATTCTTGTTCATTTTCTGTGTGCATTATTTTTGCATGTTTTTTGCACGTTTTTTTTCCATTCTGAATAAACAAACAGCACAGTTTACATGCTTCGTCCTTGTTGCATTAGTTGATTAAGATAATTCTGAAAAGATTTCTGTAGTTCAAACAACTCTTAATTGTAATTAAGAACATCACTGCGCACTATTTTAAACATTGTCGGGTTTAATTTGGGCCCGGGCTCATAATTACAGTTAATGGACACAACATACACGGGCTTCGGTAGGGTCGGGCTTGGTTTTTTGGGCCCGATCTAAGCTATAATACAGATAACGATATGGAAACGGCATGTTTGCGCGCTTTAAAAGTTCCAGATATGCCTACCTGCAATACTGCCACAAGAAAACGTGCGTAAGTCAAGTCGGAACCTGACATGGAGGTAAGTACTTTTCCACGTCAAAGACGTGTTTTATAAATCTGAGCGTTGGAGTGGATTTGAGCGTACGCACAGTCTAAGATCAAATCTGTGTGTACGCACGCTTTATAAATGAGGCCCCAGGACTTTAAAAAAAGTTGTATTACAGGTAATTTATTGGTGCAATGCTATGTGTGAACAGATATTATTTCTGTGTTCCGGACTTGGTGCAGTATATTTCCAACCTCAACTTGGAAATAATGTCTGAAATTGCACTCTTTTAATGTTAGTAAAAGACATTAGGGCCTCCTATCACAGACAAGACTTAGGTAAAGTCAGGACTAGGCCTTAGTTAAATTAAAATGTTTAAGCATCTGTAGGAATAGCAGATAACAAGAATTCCAGACCCCTCCCCAATTGCTACATTTCGACTGGATTTTTCTGCTGAAAAAAAAACAGCATAGACCAGCATGGGAATTATGCTGGTTTATGCTGGTTTGATGCTGGTTCAGCTGGTGGTCACCAGCATACCAGCACCAAAACACAACATACCGGTATGCTGGCCTTGCTAGTGCTGGTGCTAGTGCTGGTTAAGTTGGTGCTGATGCTGGTTTGGTGCTGGTTTAGCTGGTGTTCACTAGCAAACCACCACCAAAACACAACATATGCTGGTCTTGCAGGTATACTGGTTTGTCCAGCAGGGTTTGGTAGGTTAACACCAAATCAACAATCAGATAAGGCTGCTCGAACAACTTTTTTATGACTGACCTCAGTGCCAAAGCGGAGAAGAATATACGTTTTGACTGGTCCACAGCATTTCTCCTTATCATCCACTAAAATTCCCCTTTAACCTTATCCGAAAAAAATTCCTTAAGCCAATGCTTTACAAAAGTATTGGCTTAACTGAAGGACAAATTTTTGCATCCTATCACCGATAAAATAGACTTAAAATCATCACCTGTTGACTTCATACTCATTTAAAGACACTAGCATTCTGAATTAAATATCTGTGTTATAAAACTTTTCAAATAATCACAGTTATTAACATATGAATGAATGCATGTTTGAAATGGTAACATTTTGCTGTCATGTTTATACTTTTTACACTATTGAAGGTCTGGCTACGCGAGACTACCTACATGGCAAAACCGGCGATATCTAAATGACCTATTTTTCACATGCTTGCACAGAACGGTTATTGGTTTGTTCTTTTTCATTTTTTCTAGCACACTGGGAACCCAATTACAGAACTTAAACATGAAAAAAGTGAGATTGTCAAGGACCCCTTTAAGCCTTGTCTGTGAAATGTTTTGGTGTTGCTGAATCATTTGTAATATTAATGTTTCAGTGTTACCAAATGCTTTAAATGTTACTTAATCCAGACATTATTTCCAGTTTTGATGTGGAAAATATACTACATCTGAGGCTGCCCAAAATGGCCTCCTATACCCTTATATAGGTCACTCTATTGTGTATATTTATTTTAGTGGTGTCCGAATCATAGTAGACATTTTCGAGATCATTTTTATTATTATTATTATTATTTATTTTTTTTGTAATATTTTGTTGCTTTGCAAATATATTTGGCACTGTTATTCTAGTAAATGAACAGTAAAAGAGGCTATTGTCTTGAGTTTCTTACCTGTGCTGTCAGTGGAAGACATGATCCTGTTCACATTCTCTTTACTTAATCCTCAGATGATCTTTTAGCCAGAATAAAACTTCCATCCAAAGATTTGTTTCTCCCCTACTAACATATTATAAAGTTTAAGATATAACAAAGGTTAAGGAAGTTTTATTTAACTGTTCAAAGATTCAAAGATTGTATTTCCCAGTAAACACAAATACTGAAGAACTACATATATATAATATGAAGTCATGTTTGTAACCAAATGTTTATCACAGAAATGAAAGTGAAACTGTCCAATGTTACTAGCATGCATTCATAAATCTATAACATTTATAACTAAACTTATTATTTAATGTTGTGATTATTATTTACACACACAAACACACATATTACAGACATAAAAAGAGTCTTTGGAAATACCTGTATTTTAAGGTTGCGTCGTGCTTAGGTCTGTGGTTAGTCTTAATATCAGGAAGAGATCTGAGTTTGGTAGGTTGAACCGGTTGGACCAGTCACATTTGTGTGTGAGAACATAGACAGCAACACAATAACACAACTTTCAAGGCTCAGAAAGGCAGTTAAGACATTGTTAAAAAATATTCATGTTACAGTGATTCAGTTATCGTTTCAATCCAACGTGTATTCACACAAGCAGCACATTTGTTCTCTGTGTGTGAAATGCTTCATATATAATAAATTAATTTTCCCATTCAAGTGTGATAATATTCATAATTAACGAAGAACCGTTTATTTGAATTATTCAAAAATAATGCACACCAGAGAGAAAGACGAAACTTGATTGGTATTTTAACAAACTAAAATATTCAATATAAATGATTTCTAATTGCAACTTCTTTTAAAAAGACTATAAGCTTGTTCGACTTAATGCGGCCCTGCAAGAATCGACAACCGGATGTTGTCAAAGTACTGCGAGAGCGTTTTGGCGAAATCATACAGAGAAGTTTGCTTTTAAATCACTCTCGCGGAACTTTAACGTCATCCGGCTGTCGGTTCTTGCGGCACCGCATGAAGTTGAACAAGCCTAATTTCACCATAATTCACTTGGTTGCTTTTAAACAAATTACAAAAATAATTATAGTTATTGTTAGGTCAACTTTATTATAGAGAATGATACAAATAAATCATTATTTATTTTTAATAATTTCAAGATTAATTATTATTACATCTCCTCACTATCTGCTTGCTGCCTGTCCGCTGATCAAACTGTAAAAAAAAGCAATCTCTGTAGACAGCCCCGGCTCCACAAACCGCAATAAACGCACAGTGGCCAAACCTAAACCACAAAGTGTTCCAGCCAATAAACGACAAGAAGGATTTGGGGGTGGGGCTTGGGCGCATTCATGAAAGCACGGAAGGGAGGGGGAGGAGTTAACTACGCTCTGTTTGTTTGAAAACAGTTCAAACATCAACAAAAAGTGACGTCTTGCAGATTCGCCTAGAGCACCTTTAATAAAACGAAATACAGCACTGTCAAAGCTATTAGAGCAGTGTGGTGAAAGATTTCACTTACTGAATAATAAAGATCAGTCAAACAGAGAGTATGTCAATGAACTACTGGGTATGGTTGCACCAGTCGTTCATAAGTTCTTACTTAAACTGGGACGTAACGTTCAAACTAGAGGCTTAGTAACTACTAGCTAGTTTATAACTAAGTCTGTACCTTATTTGGTTGCACCATTTGTTCTTAAGGCAGAACGTAGGTAGTAGATCGTAAGCTCTCCGTGTAGTAATGCGTTGTTGCATGGAATGACGTATATTTTTCTTAACCCAATCACAAGCCTTCTATTAGGTAAACAGGAAATAGTCCTAGCAGCACGTCATTTCAAACTCATTCTTGACTGGCCTAAACTGAAAGTTAAAAAGACATTGATTGAAGATGGACTTGAATCAAACGAAAACGGTCGCCTAGAGACATTAAAAGGACTATCCGACACCCGATGGGCAGCTCATGTGCAGGCCACCAAAGCCCTTTGCTCGCATTACCAAAAGTTAATGGATGTTTTGCTCAAGTTGTCAACAGACAATAGTCAAAATCCTGCTACTCAAAATGTAGCTCAATCTTTTGCGGGAAAAAATTGGTAATTTTGAGATTGCATTCTCATGCTTATTTTGGAACAAGATCCTGCAAAACTTTCTGAAAACGAGCGCCAATCTTCAAACAGTAGACTTGGATCTAGTGACAGCTGTAGGAATGCTTCAGTCACTTGCTACTTTTGTTGAGAATTTACGCAAACAGTTTTGGAGAGCTGGAGACGATGGCCACACAAATTTCTGTTACCCAGGACTGCAACCACTCGCAAAATAAAAAATAAAACAAGAGCAGATGAATTCACATCTCCCGATCATATCCTCACGGATGTGAAAAGTTTATGTAGAAGTGTTTCTTGTCATTACTGACAACCTGATTAGTATGTTACAGAGAAAGTGCAATGCATACGAAGAAACCTCCTAGGGCTTTTTAACCCGTACTTAAATACTGTGAAGATCTACAGGAGCAATTGGATGATGAAGTTGTTCAGTTTACTGCATGTTGTTGCTCCCTGACCAGTGACCTCTCGCCTAGAAATGTAATGCTTATCCTCAAATAAAACCAACTCCAGTGTGCTTTTCCCAAATTGCGTAAAGGATCTTTCTCCCCTCCCTGTGTCATATGCTTTGGGTAAGAGGTCATTTTAGAAATTGTGAATAGATGAGGACATCAATGCAATTCACAAGGGTTAAACTGTTTTACATTAATGTCAAGTGAGTACAAGATTCTGCGTCAACTTGATTTTAATGACTTATTATTATTTACTATAATAAGGAAATAAGTGTAAATGAAGACAAAAAATGAATCTTTGAGAGAGAGAAAGTGACAACAGAAAGAGAAAATCATGAGGAAAGAATAAAGAGTAAGAAGAGGGGGGATTTAGAAAGAGAGATATTAAGTTTGTATTGGAGTGATATGTGACTTGTGCATGATCAGTTGCGGCTTTACAACATGGTGTTCATTAATAGTGATCCTGAAGTCTGCTTTAGCCAAGTGTCTTCTTGGTTTTATACAGTACTTTATTGCCAAATGTGGCAATTATTTTTAATAATATTTTAAAAATATTTTAATTTTTACTTTGATAAAAAGAGATATAAGAGGAGGAAGAGAAATGGAAAGAAATGTGACATGATGTGAAGTCATTTTCAGTTTCTCTTTTAAATATGAAATTTGTGTAATCCATTCAATGAGAAATATTAGTAATCAGTAATTGCCCAACAAAACATTATTTTAGTTTAAATAAAGGTAAATATCAAGTAAAATAAATGGTTGTTCTATTTTCGAACACAGAAAGAGTTTTTTTTCTGTTCTGTTGGGTGGAGTTGATGACAAGTAAAGGCAGGGGTTTTAAATCCCTATAAAGTTGTTGTCCACAAAGTAAAACTACACTGAAGACTGAAGATCAGCATTACAGTAAGTATTTCCACTTCAACACATACTTGCATTGAATTATAACAGACATAATTCTATAAGCAGATTTACCAAGGTTGTTTTGATAGAGTTTAATTAGACAACAAGATTTTTATTTTTAAGTTATGACAACATCAATACCTACATACATATCGAACGGGTGTGATAGCTGTGGAAAAAGATAAGGCCAGAGAAATTGAGTGAATTTAGTTTGGATTTTATTATAAATTATAATCAATTCAATTCAATTTTATTTACATAGCGCTTTTCAAAATTGTTAATTGTTGCAAAGCAGCTTTACATGAGTAAATGTAGGGGAGAACACAGAAAATCAATAGATAATATAAGAAGTAGAATATATCGGCTAAGGTTAAACCGTACAAGCGAGCGTATTAATAATGTAACGTATACAGTAAAGTGCTTAAGTTAAGCCAAAGTTGGCTGACTCTCCCGGGGACGAAAAAACCCCGTAGGAGAAAACCCAATGGGAAAAACTCCTAGAAGGACAAAAAACCCTTGGGAGAAATTAATATATATTTATATATATGTAAACAGGGTAGGGATAGGAGGCGGGTAAGCGGATTAAACTGGTTCAGCCGGTGGTCGTTGGTCGCGCATCGGCTGGGCATCACGTTGAAGGACAGCCAGTAGATCAGTGGTGCGATGACCTTCACAGCAGCAGGAACTGGGTCTGTTTGTCTCATTGTCCTCGGGGTCGAGGACGAGACAGGGAGACAAAAACAGAATTTTATTAGCGTAGGGGCCGTTTGCATGTAATGCAAGTGTCATACATTATAGTGGTTTAATATCACAGATTTATTTTTCTGTTTTGTACCTGTCATATGTACGATGTTTGATATTATTTAGGAATGTATTTGCTTATACCAAGGTTATTTTTGTAAACTAAAACTATAAGACGAAAACAATTGATAAAAATACATTTTCGTAAACTGAAATATAAACTAAAAAACCAAACTACAACAACAACAGCTATTGAAAACAGATTATGGCCTCAGGCAGTTTTACACCCCTGTTGTTTCTGGTGCGTCCAGTAGGGGGAGAAGAATAAGCATAGGCCTACGTACGTAGCTTACAGCAAAACAACACCTTTAAATAAACAGTAAAATTTTAATGTATTGTCCATTAAAATAGACTTATTAGCATTTAAGTGAATTTAAACATAAATGAATTACATTGACATATAAGATAATAAACAGTGTAATGATCCACACCAAAGATTAAAATATATGTAGATATTCACTGTTGATTTATACACATCCATTGAAGTGCAATGGAATTCAGTGTTTTATTGAATTGAACAATTAATAACGCATTATGATCCTCTGTACCCAAGCTATATTCATTATATGTTTTCATATTTTAAAATTACTGTCATTTCTCTCTCTCTCATGATTGTATCTGTGTCTAGGATGAACCGCGTTTGTAGTTTTTTTTTTGGAAACAGTTGACAAAGTCCCAACTGTTGTTAATTCTGCGAAGAAAGTGCTTTTGTCAAATGTGCCTCCGTTTATAAGCGATGGGATAATTAAACAGCAGTTACAAAGATATGGCCAAATTGTGTCTGCTATTAAAAAGATACCACTAGGATCTAAGTCTCCTCTCTTAAAACGTCTTGTTAATTTTAGGAGACAACTGTTTATGATTTTACATAATCATGTGGAAGAATTGAACATTGTGTTAAACTTTAAAGTGTTCGAGGGGTTGATAAAGAAGTGGAAAATGCTAGAGAGAAAAGTAGTGTTTGCAGGGAGAAAGTGAAAGTACAGAGACTGGAATGTCACAAAGTAGAGAAATAAATGAAAACCTGGAAAGTGATATGGAGGAAGAAGGAATGGGTGACACAGATGAAAGGTTTAAAGTTCCGGTGGTTAAAAGGAAAGCCAAAAATTAATTGAAAACAGGGGCGGAGTGGGACCTAAAAATCTACCGGGAAATTTCATAGACCACCAGCCCTCCATGGTCAAAAAATAAGCAAATGCTGAAATCTAAAATTACAATAAAATGACTGCACAACAACATGAAATACCAAGTGTAATAATTATTATTTAAAAGATCTTAAAGTCAACAACAGTTCCCTAGTTTTAGGTAAGATTAAGCTTACTATGGTTGCAAAGCAGTTGCTTATAAAATTATTAAGCCTGTTTGGAGAGAGATGTTTTATGTGACTGTAGTACGGCTGGTAAATAATCAACTTTAAGTTTATTTATGAAGAGACACTATAAAACAATTAAACCTCAGGTGGTGTTGCTAACCCAAATTTGACTCTTATGTGAAACTGTTTACAGACATGCAACTCTCTGTTCTCCTAATCTCTTCATCACAAAGGCTTTGGCACTGTTAGCCTTAAGGCTCACATCACTGAGTATCTGCTGAAATATATGATGTAATGTATACATATTATGTGGTTCTAAGTTGGTATTTAATATTAATGTTTACTAGTATTATTTTAAAGGTCATGGTGCGATGAGTAAAAAGGTCTCATTTCTATAAATCTAAGATATGATGGATTAAGGTTTAAGAACTTTGGATAGAAGATGCATTTCTTGTAGAGGTGGGATTTTGCCTTGATATTTCTGGCTAGTTTGACCAGTTGCCAAGATACTCCTGGCTAGTTTGACCAGGTGCTCTTTAGTATCACTTGGCACAGGTCAAACTGGATTTTGACCAGGTGTTCTTTAGTATCACTTGGTACAGGTCAAACCAGATTTTGGTAGTTTTCTCAAGCTGTGTATAAAAGGTGGCCTGGCAAAACATTCTGGGAGCCATTCTGTACCCAGAAGCTCCCACACTTTGTGTGTATTCAAACCTTATGGAGGCATCCTGTAACCAGGAGCTCCCACACTTTGTGTGTAGCCTATACAAACCTTATGGAGGCATCCTGTAACCAGGAGCTCCCACACTCTGTGTGTATTCAAACCTTATGGAGGCATCCTGTAACCAGGAGCTCTCACACTTTGTGTGTATAAAACATCATGGAAGAAATCTTTAACAAGAATCTTCCTACACCATTTTAGGTGTATTATATTCACGATGGAAGTACTCTGTAGCCAGAGTGTCTATTGCCAGGCATGACTTTGTAACTTTTGCAATTGTTGATCTTTTTAATTAATTGGAATTGAATCATATTCTGTATGATATTCTTTAATTGATGTTTGAAGCTGGAACCTGCCTGGTATAATAAATTGTTACATTTGATTCATCTAAATTCTTCAGAAATTGTATTGATTTATTTTAATTCTTTCAGAAATTATTATTTCCAGTAGATTAGAAGGAGTCTGGTATTACCACAAAATAAGTATGCCAGGATATGATCACACTGGTGTTTTGATGTTGAATGGAGCATGGGGCACATTCACCAGGACTCTCAGATTTATGTCTATCACCTGCCTTAGCAAGTTGCATGATCGTGACTAAAGTAACTATTTTTATGATCGGAGCAAGCATGGGGCGGCCAGACGTAAAAATATTAGTTTACCCGGCAACCTCTGACTAAGACCAGACTGGCAATTTTGTGTCCGTGAGATGTACGCAACGGCCGGCGTATATCCTGTGCGATATCGGGTCCCTAATGAACGAATAACTAAGACTATGGGAATTTATAAATAATCAAACATATAAATTATGATCAACAGATAATTGGAATAATACACTAAATTCTTACTATATTAAATTGGAGTCAGATTATAATTTAACCACAGAGGTCAACGAAACAAATTAAATAAATGGAATTATTCTTCTAGAAGCGCTAAAGGAAAACGAGAACACGAGACCCCTTCTCCCCACGCCATTGGACTCCGTCGTTGGACCAGTGGGTGGCGTCTTACATGACAAAATGTCAGTCATCGTGTGATAACGAAAATATAACGCAACTTACATGTTCTGAGCAGGTGTTGTCAGTGAACAGGCTGTAAACTGTTGGCTAAGTTACATACACTCGTGAAAAACTGATGCTGATTATCTGGGAAACATTCTCTAACAGCAGTCAAGTTGTCATTGTTTGTGTCAAAGTTGTGCATTTGTTGTAACATTAAAACAGGAGATCAGACTTAGGCTACTCTTTGCTGCTCAAAGTGATGCTCGGAGCTCCACTCCTCTGTGCAAGGCTATGCTTTTTATTGGTTGTTGCGTTAAATCTTACCCAGATACAACAGTCCTATTTTCTGATTGGCTATTGTGTAGCCTCTTTCTTTATTTCTTGATTGGCTGATAGAACTCCAGGGGAGACGGGCTTGATAGAGAGAGCGGTGCGGCCAGATACATTTTGAGCGCTGAAGCATATTAAATATATGATAAATAGGTTTTAGTGTGGCCGGAGTGCACGACTAAAGACTGAAAGCACGGCTATTATCAGACCAGCCCTCGCAGCCTTAAAATACTACCGGCCCACCGGGAAAAGTCCCGACTTTCCCGATTGCCACTCTGCCCCTGATTGAAAAGGTGTGAAATCTAAGGCATTTAGAAAAAGTCAGGAAGTGGTTAAAGGGAAAAATTATTGTAACACAGACGAATTGTCAGATAATTCCTCTTTAGATGCTCTGTCAGACTATTCAGAATCTGTTGAGAATGAAGAAAGCAAGGAAAGTGGATATAGTTTGGAAAGGGTGCAAAGTTTTTTGAGTAGCACAAAAGGTAAAAGAAATGTAGTTGTGCCAGATTTTTTCCCTGATAAAGAACTTTTCATTGATTCAGCAAAATTTTTAAAGAAGCAGAGAGGGGAGAAATGTTTATCTAAGATATACATGGCTTAAGAAGGAGACGGAAAGGTCTAAAAGAGATATGCTTAATGTGATGGTTGTCTGCAATTTGATGATATTTCTCCTCATATTTTTTATGTGTGAGGTCAACATCGCTACCATTAATGTTAATTGAGCAAGAAATATAAGGAAAAGAGCAACAGTTACACAACAAAAGAAAGTTGATATCACAATGCTGCAAGAAACACATAGTGATGTTAAGATTGGGTAAGAGAGTTGGATGGCTGCCCATATTGAGCCACAATACCTCAGTTAGAGGTGGTGTGGCAATTCTTTTCTGAAGAAACTTCACCTCAGACACATACCAGGTGGATGAGATCATTAAGGGCAGAATGCTAAAAGTAAGAGCTATTTTTAACAAACTTTATTTTATTTTTATTTGCGTGTATAGCCCCACAGCTTGTGTGGAGAGAATTTTTTAATTCACTGTGTTCTGCTTTACAAGAATGAGAATGACTATCTTGTCTTTGGTGCACAGCCCTCCAAGGAATAAGGATAGGAAAAGCACTGGGAATTGATGTTTACCAGTTGACTTTTTTAAGTGTTTTGGTCAGTACTGTGCAGAGAACTGTAACAGGGAATTGTGGGAGAGAACCAGACAGCAGCCTGTAGAGAAAGAAATACTCCAAAGTAGATGGCGCTGGGTTGGCTTTATCCTCTGAAAACCTGCAAAACACATCACTAGACAGGTGCTCATCTGAAACCCTCAAGGCAAGAGGAAAAGAAACTCACCAAGTGGTCAGGGGTGTTCACTGATATGCTCACACAAAAATCGCTGCAAAAGTGATTTCCAACAGCTGTTTTAGCATTTGTTGTTAACTTGTGGACCTATTTTTCCAAATGCCTCACACCCGTACATTTTTCCGTTGAGAGCTTGAATAATAAATACTCCAGCCCAGTTGGTGGCGCTAATCCGCCTTTGCCAATTGCAAGAATAGAAACAAAGTTCCCGGCGCGGAGTAATACCGTACCTCACAGGACATCTAATACAAGTCAATGGAGTTGGTAAAAACTACGATAAAACCTGTTGGAATGCGTATTTTGCAGCGATTTTTGTGTGAGCATACCAGTGAACACCCCTGACCACTCGGTGAGTTTCACGTCTTTGTAAACGAAAGTTTAATGCATTTTAGGAAGGATTGTTCCAGTGCACCATTAAACCCATTGTAGAGGTGTGAGCTGAAACACAAACACGCGAAAATTCTCAGGGCAGCCGAAAATGTCGAAATTTCAGTCAAAACCATTCTATTTCACCATAAACAATCTGAAAACAGGGCTTTAAGTCTAAAATACCGAACTTGTCCTTTAAGTGATGTGTATGGTGTTTTCTTATATGCTCATGATTTGTCTGATACAATGTTTTCTTCATGTACAGGTAAATCTTTGTACAGATATTGTGTGATAACTTTCTGTAAAAAACTGTTGAAAATGAAAGTTGATACTCCATGGCGGGCGTATTTTAATTTAAATACAGAAAGAGAACCCGAATGGAGGGCAATTTACAAGCCGCCTTTAGCCAAAAAAGTAGGAGATTTACAGTGGAGAATCTTACATGGAGTTAACGCTTTTATTTCCATTTTAAATCCTGAGGTTGAAGTTGATGTTTTGCAATGAAAATGCCTTTTTGAATTTTGACAGATTACAGCTTTTGTTTCTTCTGTTAGGAGACATTTTTGAAAAATTACAGAATTTTTGCTTAATTTCTGGTACGACTCTAAAAAACAAATTTCTTTCTTACAGGTCTTGAGCCTCAGCTAAGAACACAACAGCAGCAGACAATGGTAGATATAAAACATTCAGATCACTATTGTCTAAAATCATAAACGGGTCATTCCTACAATTGGGTGCCATTTGTGTCTCACAAACCATAGAACTCAATGAAATGTACCTAGAATTAAATGAAATTTTAAATAATTACTCATTATTCAGGGCAAATAGGTTGAACTCCCATGTCCCCAGGCATGTATGCTTAATTATGGTGCGTTCCAGGCAGGTTTTTAAACCCGTGAGTTACGACTTCAAAACCACGACTCACGACCCTATGCGTTCCAGGCAGCCTGTAACTCGTGTTTTTACAACCTTCTACCGGTGAAAGTGCACTGGAACGGCAGTCAAACCCGTGACTTCCCACCCGTGAACTCGTACTAGATCGATGTACTCCCAGTTCAAAGTCGTGAGTCGTGGTTTTGAAGTCGTGAGTTACGGGTTACAGGTTGCCTGGAACGCAGCATTATACAACAGTTCTTTCTGGTTCTCGAATCTGATTGGCTAAGAGCTATGCGATATTGTGCTGATAACGGCACTGTAACCGCATCACCTTTCGTATTATTCCGCCACCTAGTGAATGGAGGTCCTAAGCAGGCTCATCTCTGAATGGAAAAACACAGACGCGCTGTTTTGAATCACTCTCCGTGTGTCTCATTAGTTTACTAGCTCATAAATCAGTCTGTGAATCCCCAATCGGAAGTAATTATTCTGTCAAAGATCAGCGCTCTTGGATGTTACGTTAAAGTTAATGGGAGAAATGTCTTGTCACATCGTGTGGACGATTAACACTTGGAAAGAGGAATATAAACACTCGTTTTTTTCTGGAGCTATATCTTTTATCAGAACGCGAAAACACAGTGGAACTGCAGGTAAGCACCGCAGCTTTTAAATGTGGACATTGATCATTTACTTTATCGTGATGTGACTATTAAAACATGTTATGAGATATCGCCACTGGTATATTTATAAGCAGCATGCAAAAACATCTCTCTGACACTTATAAAAAACCATTTTGTATAGTACTGACAAGAACAAAGTTTAATAATAATAATCGAGTGCTCGTATCGCATTAAGAATAAATGAGAAAGCAATAGTAACGTTATACAAGTATAGTTTTATTAACTTTTACCTCGCGCCAAAACAATAACAACACAAAAGACACTAAATATGAATAAAAAAACAAGTAATCGTTTGATCATGACACCACATACTGCTGATTTGATCTCATTTTGACGATCATAAACAAACAAGGCCAACATGAGAGCCAGGGTATCTCTGTCAGAGATGTAGCCCAGAGAGGGCGGTGGTCAGCGGGGCGAGTGAACACTCACGTCCGCTCATGCTTTGGTTCTCATTCGTACCGAATCTCAGTAAGCACTCGTTCAAACAGGCGCTATCTTTACTAATCGACTGCAGATTTAAATATAATACATATACATTCTCGACTAAACTAATCTTAAAACTACACTTTGTGACCAAGAAACGGTAATATAAAGAAACGGCTTTTCCGTCCATTGAGTTGTTATGAGCTTCAAAGCAGCCGAAAGTTTTACCTGTCATTCTGGCCGCCCTCAAATCCGTGGCGGAAGAAGTAGTTCTCAAACAAAGAGGCTTTTAAAATAACTCCGTTGTTGTTTTTTAGTTTTCGTTTTTCAAACGTGTGCCGTCGAACTGTTGTATAAAAGCAATATCGCTCTCGGAGTCGTGTGATATAGCTCTATATCATCACGGCTGTGATTGCCTCCGGCACTCGGCCTACGGCCTCGTGCCTCTGGCCTAATCACAGCCGTGATGATATAGAGCTATATCACACTCCTACTCGAGCGATATTGCTTAATTTTAGTAACGAATATAACTAATTAAATAAAATAAATCCTAAAAATTGTATTACTGTTGTTTAGTCATATTTGTAATATTCCTCAACAAATGTTATTTTTAATTATTAATGCATTTTTAATTATAAAATCTTTAAAGTGGACATTCCACAAGACGTTTTCAAGATATTAAAATAAATCTTTGATGTCCCCAGATTACATATGTAAAGTTTTAGCTCAAAATACCCTATAGGTAATTTATTGTGGCATGTTAAAACAGGCACTTTATGGGGCTGAGCAAAAATGCACCGTTTTGTGTGTATCCCTTTAAATCCAAATGAGCTGCTCAGGTGGGCGGAGTCTCAAGCGCTCATGCTGTAGACATGGCATTGCATTCTCACACGAAAGATGTTAGTAAGAGATGTTCAGCATTATATAGTTGAACAAGTTTAAAAAGTCAATCATCTGTTTTATGCATACTAAATACATGTTTATCACCAGATGGGGAACATTGTGGAATAAAAAATAAAGACTTTTAGGTATCATAGTGTTTTAAACAGGCACAATGATTTTCAGCATGTTACAATAAATTACACTTCCACAAACACTCAGAAGTTAACTTTTTGACCAAACCACACGAGCACATTTAAATGATCTGTAATAAAACAACACGTTTAATGCTTAAACTTTAGAGAAACAGATCAAATGACATGTTTAAGTTTATTGTGTACACATATTGAACACATTCGTGTTTCTGTCAGTCTCTCACTCTCTATCTTGTAACTCCTCGTATTCATTTGAAACTTGAGAGAAACATTAAACAACATATTTATGCTTATTGTGTATGATAGTGAAAATGCGTTGTTCTCTCACTCGGTTTCGTGCAGTGCATTAAAGATACAATTTGTATTTATGCGCCGCAAGATGGCGCCAGATCAAACAAAAACAATGATGTTGTTTACTGACGCTCTGAAGCAGCGTGGAATTATGGGATTTGTAGTCTTTAACTCAACCGCTGATGACGAGAACGAGAAATCACGTTGATGGATAAGGTAATCAAGTCTTATAAATGTTGCTATGATGACATCGTTTATTTCATTATGTAAGTTTATATGCAGTGCTTTAAGTGGGCCGGAACGCCCCGGTACTCAGTACCGCCACTTCTAAAAAAAGCTCTTGAGCGTACCACCACCTCTCCGTGCGCCCAGAACGTGCTTTTAGCGTACCGGAACGCTCATTTGCACATCTGTATAAAAATCAGAGGTTTAATTTAATCCTTTGCTGCGCTGCGGCTTTTCAGAGCAACCTTAATGTACGCTTCCTAATTCGTCCCACCGAGAGCAGAGACTACATTACCCATACACCCTTGCGTTTACAAGTTAAAAGCGCATGCGTCCGTCAGTCAGTGTCAACGTGCCCTGGAGAGGTGTTTGAAACGCGCAACCAGCTGCTCGGTTAAAATGAAAATACAATGAACACTTAATATGCCCTCCTTGTTTTAGACTCTAAATAGTAAAAGAACACCGTCAGAATCAGAGGACTCGCTGACATCCCACCAAGCCAGAATGATAGCTGCAGGTCAGACGCAAGCCTTGTAGGTACGTGATAATCTCCGCTGTCGCGGCTGTCAGTTTGGTTCCCCTCGAAGCAACTTCGGATTTCCTCAGGCGATGTGCAGAAAACATTCTTGAAATTGTAATATACATTTAGTTTAATTGCTAAACTACAAGTGAACAAAATTTCAATGAATTTGAACGACGTACACAGTAGTTTTACCACCCACAAAATGGAAAACAATTGGACAAAATAAATGACTTTCGAGTTTCAAATGGCCAGTATTTTGTTATTCTTGAACCCATAGACATGGTCTTGGTGTCATTTTTTAAAAGAAAATTTAAGCTCTTTCTATCTGAACAACTAGTTTTAGCATTGAACCATGCTGAAAATGTTAATCACATATCTACCTTTTGCACATTTTATTTATGTTCAAAAGCTCTACAGTAGCTCTTTCTAATGGTATTTTTTCAAAATCCTTTTGCACATTTTATTTATGTTCAGTGGCTATTTCTAGCTCAAGCAAATCCACAAACTTATAAAAGGATTTATTATTTTTTACACGGTCGTCTGTTGACTGCTGAATATAAAACCCCTTCAATATAGGAGTCGAGTCAGCAAAAAAAAAAAAAAAAAAAAAAAACTATATATATCAGTGGGGAACCTTCAGGGCCTTCTACGCCTTCAGAGAAGGCCTAAAAAAATTAATAAAAGATTTTTTATTATAAATAATATAGTATTCAATAAAAATATGTTTTTACATTTTAAAATTTCTATTTAATTCAATTTAATACAATACATGTAATATATTTTCTCTCATCTATGTTCTAACGTTAAGCTTACTGTCAGGTTCATGTCATGAAAACATCTAATCCAATCAGAATCGTCTGTCTCTATTAAGGCCCGGTTATCTGGCTCATTCATTGGTTAGGACTTCATGAATCCCAGGGAAGGCCAAGCTATGTGTTTTGGTGTGGAGAGTGACGGGCAAATCGACCAATCACGTTTTGATTTCAAGTGGGCGGGTAAAAAACAAAACATTGTAAGCCTTCATGAAGTCCTAAGCATGCAACAAACTGGATGCGAGCAGCCGTTGAACACCAAAGACAAAGATCATAGACCGTTAATATTAATACAGTCTAGTGGCCCGAATCTCTGCGGTGAGAGTGGTTGAGGTAAATGGCGGAAAACGTGATTGACGTTGTGGTTAGCTTGATAGGACTGAGGTAAAAACGAAATTACTTAAGCGCGTACTCGTGAAGAGCACAGCTGGGAGAAGCGCGTGCAGAGGAGCCTGTGCATATGACGCGAACACGAGTAAAATAAAGGGTTTAATTATACTTTTACTTCCTGACAGTTTCACTTGTTACGTGAGGATAGTAATGACTGACAGACGACGCCGAATTACATACAATATAATTTCCTAACTAAATCTGAGAGAATGCGAAAACATTCAAATATTTTTTTCCCCGCTATACTCGATGGGCAGGGCGGAGATACATTTTGGTAGCCCTCGTGGCTCGGGCTAGAGATTTTGCGAGCCCTGGATATCTTATAACAACAGTTATGAGCCACAAGGAGGTGCACTGAGAACGCAGGGTGCTATATTTCCCCTTATGAAAAAGGCTAACAAGGTATCCTACAGCTAAATATATATTTCCAAAAAATAAATTAAAGAACATAATTTAAGCTTGTTAAATGCAAATTTACAGAGCCCCTGACTGTCATTACAGAGCAGCAGAGTCTGTATGTGTGTTTATCAGTTAGATTAAAGTAATTTTAAACTTTAAAACTGCATTTAAAGGCAGACAATGCCCATTCTTTAATTTAACTTTGCGTGCTCAGAATTTTTACACGTTCACTGTATGATTTAACGAAATACGAATAGCCTAGTATTATGGATGGAGAGGCATTTTCACTTCATTGCATATTTTGAAGGCCCAGCTAAAGTACCCACGGTTCGCCACTGATATATATATATATATATATATATATATATATATATATATATATATATATATATATATGAGTACCGGCACCTCTTTTGAGCCACTTAAAGCACTGTTTATATGTGATGTTCAAAACGAAATTGTTAGTCATATTGATATTACAGTATTAGTCCAAATTCGATGGTAAACACAGCACAGAATTAAGTTTTCAACTTACAATCTACAATGATTTTTCACATAATGTATTGACAGTACAAATCTTATTGTGAAGTGTCTTAAAATGACCATTTATATTGCTGTACAATACCTTTTGATGTGCATATCGTCCGCGGGAAGACGCGCTGATTACAATCTACACTAATGTTGTGATCAATATAATAGCATACGTTTTTTGAAGGGTTACGAATCAAAACAACTCACCCATCGCGTAAAACACAAGCAGGATCAGAATCTCGGTCTAGTTAAATGATGTCGTGAAGCTCTCTCCATCCAGATAATGCAACAACAAATTGATCCTCATTCTTTCTCTCGTTTTGTTCCAAACTCTTCTTGGGTCGTTTGGTTGGCCCGTACGCTTACAGGAGCTGACACAACCAGCAGCAGACGGTACAGAGATATCCAAGCGCGTAGCCCGACAGGCGCTATCGCATAGTTCTGCATTTGTCCACAACACTGGCTCGCTGTGTCCGAAAACTCAAGACAGTGAGGACTTGTTGCCTCGCTGCCTCTTGAGGAAATGACTTCGGCCTCGGAGGCCTGAAGGCCGCTCAGAGAAAAGCTTTCCGACGCACTTCAAAGGCAGCGTGTTTGAAATATAAACAGAGAGCGCCTTTGTGATAACTAATCACATATTTGAAAACTACAATACTAATTTCTCGCTAGAAATGCAATTAAAATGCTTAAAAAGTGAAAATATACGTTTATTTTCACTAAATTTGTGCTCCAGTCGCTTCCTTGGCCGCCATTTTATTTTTTCGAGCTCGACCACTGTTGTCATGTCGTTTACGTCAGTAAAGGCGGTGACAAAGGGTCACATGGATATTAACGTCATTGACAGGAGACTGCACTGCCCCGTGTCAATGTTTTGAATGGAAATTTTCTCACGATTTACAAGTAGTTGAAAACATTACAGATATTGATAGTAATCAGCTGGACAAAATATATAACACTGGCCTAGTGGTTTTTGGAGATTTTACTGCAAATATCTTACAAATTGCACCTTTAATCCTCGTGTTCATTCATATAAACTTCAGAGAAACATATTAAACAACATACTTGTATTGATGATCTCTCTCTCTCTCGTTCGTTCGCTCACTCGCTCTCTTTCACTCACTCTCTCTCTCTTGCACTAAGGTAACGTTAATCCTCATCTTCAACCTTTAGAAAGATTATTAAAACTACAAGTTATAAGATTGTAGGCTCCTGTTTGTGTTTGAGGGAATACAAACGCCTCATGCTGTCAGTCATTCTTTCTCTCTGTCTCTCGCACTCGTGAGGCCGTTCATGGTTGGATAGCGCAGATGAAGGGGCGGTATCATTATAATAAGATCCCCTTACTACGTCATGGGGGGAGCGAAATCCACATGACCTATTTTTTAAACATGCTTGCAGAGAGGGCCTTACCAAAACAAAGTTACAGGGTTGCTATTTTTCATGTTTTCTGGGTTGGTAGAAGCTCTGGGGACCCCATTATAGCACTTATACATGGCAAAAGTCTGATTTTCATGGAATGTCCCCTTTAAATAAAGTTGCATCCCTAAGATGTCCCCCCTGTTACTCTTATGGAAATCTCCCTGAACACACCCCCTAGTTGCTCCTCTAGTCACATGACTCTCATGAAGAGGCTTACAATTATGGAGGGAAATCATTTATAAGAAGCAAAGTATGTATCACTCTTTTATCAACTTTTTATTGAAAAAATGTAGAATAGTTCACTGATGTGGAACACGTCCCCCCTGTTATGCTGATTTATAGAGGAAACTATTGTTTTTTTTTTTTATTTTGAGATATATTGTTAATATGTAGTAAATGATAAAAATCTTCTTCTATGGTCAATATGTATTAGCTTGTTGTTTACTACACGAGCAGTAATGGCCGAATTTAACATAAAATGTTACTGTCCTGTCCGTCCACCCTTTTACTGTTTTACATAATAATGATTGTGCTGTATACACTGTATTGATATTTATTTTATTCATTTTTTATTTTATACATTCAAAGATTTGAGATGGACCAATATATTTTTCTTACATTTTAATAAACCCTTTTTCGGCTGAAATTATAAAATCATGCAAATAAAAAAGGAACGTTACTACTCTGAAATGGCGCTTAATAGTAGGATTGACCCAGACATACCTGCTCATTCTACTTTCAAGAGAACCTTATAGACAATTTAAAATCTCATTATGACTGTCCTATAGTAATTTAATGTTTCATTTAATTATCTTCCAGTCTTACGATCTGCGCCGCAGAGGAAATCAAGGTAATCTTGACCAACACTGGATAAACAACCATAAAATGATCTCTTCACCAGATACATTTATCAAGATCACACAGATTGTGTAAATAATATGAAAATTGTTGCTTTACTAAACAATTCAAAGTTTGACCTCTCTTCTTAATGAGATACAGCAGCAGCAGCAGTGCAGAACAAAGACCCGATCAATATCGTCCTTCTGGGAAAGACTGGTGTTGGGAAAAGTTCATCAGGAAACACCATACTGGGAGAAAACAGATTTAGATGTGGAAGAAGTCTGTCATCTGTTACAAAAGTGTCTAGTGCTGTGTGTAAAGAGATTGGTGGCAGAGATGTATGTGTCATTGATACCCCTGGTTTTTTTGATACCACACTTTCAAAAGAAAGATTGGCATGGGAGTTTGCGAGGAGTGTGTATCTGTCCCGACCAGGAGATCACGCGTTCTTGTTCGTTGTGCCATTTGGTAGATTCACAGAGCAGGAGGCAGAAATAGTAAATCGAATGAAAAAGGTTTTTGGGGGAGATGTGCTGAAGCATGTTATAATCCTCTTCACACACGGGGATGAATGTGACCACAAGACAGTAGTCTCAGAGATAGATCAGAATCAAGTTGTGAAAAAAGTCATAGAGAGCTGTCGTGGGTATCACATCATTAACAACAGAGATCTGAATAACAGACGACAGGTGACTGAACTACTGCAGAAGATCCTGCTTATCAATGCTTACTACACACATGAGATGTATGATTGGGCACAAAAGAATCCATTTGAAAAGTTTTGGCATCACTTCAAGCAGTTTTTCATTGCTCTTGTTGAATTTTTCACTGGAGACTATAACAATATTACCCATTACCCATTTCCACAAGGTTTGTGTTTAGGCTATAGTGCTGTTGTTATACTTCCATTATACTACTAATACTAATACTCATATCCTTAGAACTGGGTATGAGTAATAAATATATACAACATCAAATGTGATTAAGCAGTTTTAGATATTAACCATCTTGTTTGTATGTGTCAAATCTAAATCTTTATTGCAGTTAATTTCACAAAATAGTCATGTTATGACTGTCACGTCATGACCGTCAAATTGGGACGTGATGTCTCTGTTCCCTTCCTTCAGGGAACAAGGGTTACATACGTAACCGAGACGGTTTCATGATTTATAGATCATGATTTTTTAAATTTACTTTTTATTTCTTTTTTATTTTGAACCGCACTTTCACACAAGATAATCATGGGTTTCATTGCTTGAATTGCATTTGAAGGATCCTACTCTATCCTCACATGCAGAATATTTGTTTTATTCCTAATCATTTATTTACATAATCATCATAATAATTTTATAATCATTAGTTATCCAGATCATTTTTTATTTGATTATTCAATATTATTTTTATTATTATCCATTTCATTAGTATCATTTTTATCATTATATTACTGTTTATTCATTCATTATTATATTTCATTTTATTATATTATTCATTCATTATTATATTTCTATATTTTATTATATTATTCATTCATTATTATATTTCTATATTTTATATGTCTTATTGATTTCATTGTTGTTCAGTCTTATAGTTGTCTCACATTTGTGAAGTTTTATGAGCTGTCCTGTCTGTGTAAACGAAAATAGATAAAGAGAATGTTTAAGGAAGCTCAAGCTTTGTGGGATGTTGCTATTAATCAATTTTTTATATAACAGTGCATGCTGAATTCATGCGGGTGGGACGAGGTTTGAACATTAAGACAACTGAAACTATCCATCAATAAAAACTCTGTTCTATTTTATCATCTAAACCTTCATCTTATGTGCTGCTTGTGCTCTTCTCTAGCAACGATTGATCATTTTTTTATTTTGTCTGATGTGGAGACCTGATCTAAAAGTTTATACCAACTGTACTTTCACAAGTTAAAATAATAAAGATACAGTCTTGTTCAAAATAATAGCAGTACAATGTGACTAATCAGAATAATCAAGGTTTTTAGTATATTTTTTATTGCTACGTGGCAAACAAGTTACCAGTAGGTTCAGTAGATTCTCAGAAAACAAATGAGACCCAGCATTCATGATATGCACGCTCTTAAGGCTGTGCAATTGGGCAATTAGTTGAAAGGGGTGTGTTCGAAAAAATAGCAGTGTCTACCTTTGACTGTACAAACTCAAAACTATTTTGTACAAACATTTTTGGTAACGCTTTAGATTACAGCCCGGAAAGTACTGGGTAAGTACAGTGAATTTACAGCGTATGTTTCTGTAATTATAGTTTACTTATGAAGTACGTACGTGTAATTATAAGGGAACAATTTATAATATTTGGGGAATAAAGGGGTAACAACCAGGAAAAATACAAATAATATATGCAGTAAAGTACTGCGTAAGTACAGCGAATTTACAGCATACATTTCTGTAATTATAGTGTACTTATAAAGTACATACATGTAATTTTAAGGGAACAATTTATAATATTTTTGGAACAAAGGGGTAACAAGTGCCACTTTAATTTACAGCCCGCAGATGTTGTATTTACTCTTTAACTAAGTGAAACAAGGGGGTAACAAGTGCCACTTTAATTTACAGCCCACAGATGTTGTATTTACTCTTTAACTACGTGAAACAAGGGGGTAACAAGTGCCACTTTAATTTACAGCCCGCAGATTCTGTACTTACTCTGTAACTACGTGAAACAAGGGGGTAAAAAATTTTGACTTAGACTGTAACAACACAAAACAGTAACTACAGAAAATACACTCTTAGAAAGGATGTGTTAATTTTTTACACATCTTTGTGTGTTAAGTTTTTAACACATTATGTGTAATTTTAACACATTATGTATCATTTTGTGTTAAAATATAACACAAGTTGTGTTAAAAGTAACACAAAATGTTTTGTTTCCATAATAACACAGAGATGGGTGGATTTTGGGACAACGCATTTAGTGTGTCGTCCCAGAATCAACACTAATGTGTTGTTTTTAACACATTCGTTCTAAGAGTGTGGTTCTAGTTTTGCTTAATTTGTTTTCACCATAGTTGCCTTCCCTTTTTTTAATTTTGCTTGATGACCCAACAAATTCCTGTACTCTTTTTCTTTCTTAAGGTAAGTAACCTTTATTGAAAATCCTAAATAAATTGTATCATACTAATAAATAGCATAAACACATTAACTGAATTTCAAGTTTTGTTGTTTAGTAATCTAAAATACTTACTGCATATATTATTTGTATTTTTCCTGGTTGTTACCCCTTTGTTCCCCAAATATTATAAATTGTTCCCTTATAATTACACGTACGTACTTCATAAGTATACTATAATTACAGAAACATACGCTGTAAATTCACTGTACTTATGCAGTACTTTACTGCATATATTATTTGTATTTTTCCTGGTTGTTACCCCTTTATTCCCCAAATATTATAAATTGTTTCCTTATAATTACACGTACGTACTTCATAAGTAAACTATAATTACAGAAACATACGCTGTAAATTCGCTGTACTTACGTAGTACTTTCCGGGCTGTAATCTAAAGCGTTACCACATTTTTTTTTCTGGGATTTAGCAATCCTGTGAATCACTAAACTAATATTTAGTTGTATGACCACAGTTTTTTAAAACTGCTTGACATCTGTGTGGCATGGAGTCAACCAACTTGTGGCACCTCTCAGCTGTTATTCCACTCCATGATTCTTTAACAATTCATTGACATTTCTTGGTTTTGCTTCAGAAACAGCATTTTTGATATCACCCCACAAGTTCTCAATTGGATTAAGGTCTGGAGATTGGGCTGGCCACTCCATAACATTAATTTTGTTGGTTTGGAACCAAGACTTTGCCCGTTTACTAGTGTGTTTTGGGTCATTGGGCTCTATCTTGCACCCAGCGCAATTGACTTTGTCCGTGACGCATGTATCATTCGTATTTTGCCCCAGCGCACAGCAGGTTTTTCCCGTCACAGAAGCACGTCGGCAAACTAGGGAATGAACTTGCGCTCCCTGGGTGGTTCAGCGCAAAAAAAGAGGCGTGTTCCGGCGCAAACCATCCCTGATGCTATTTTGCAGTTTCAAAAAACAATTGCGCCACTGACCAGAAAAAAAAGTTTAAAGTCAGTGGCGCGTTGCGCGTTGTTCATTATGCTATTTTAAGGGCGCATGCTTGACCATAATGTATAGGGTGCACAACGCGCATACACTTTGCTTATCTAATCTACACAGATGCAACAGTTATTTTTGCAAATCATAAATTGTTACACTTAAAAATATTAATACACGAGATAAGGGGAATCATAGTGGTGAGCATTGTGGTGATAGTTTTTATTTATTCTCATGCAAATAACGATTAAAATATTTTCATAACTTTGTTGTGTGGCTGTATTACGTTTATTTTATGTAAATAATAATTAAAATGTTTTCATAAGAAACCTTAATGTATATGAACTTGATTTGTAAGAGTACTTTGGGGTTGGACCTTGCTTGCGTTTCTTGGGTCCGATTTCAAAGCCACCAAACCCTTTCAGCGGTGAGGGTGGACGCAGCGATGTCCTCTGCTGGCGTCAAGTCCTGAGGCAGATCCACCTCCCGTTACACGGCGTGCCCGATTTATGCTGGCAAGCGTGGGATTCCCCCGTACAAGGACATCGGTCTCCTCGGCTGTGAACCGCTCCTGGCGTGCGCCTGGTAAATCCGTCATAATAATAGCAACCCGCCATGGAACTTGCGCCCTTGCGTTTAAAGGGAATGTTGGCTAGCGTTCTGATTGGTTTATTTGACGTTACGCCCAAACCACACCTATGAATAATGAACCTACTTCAGACCAACCCCATATTGATTTGCGCCCGGCGCAAGAGTTATTTCTCACGCCGGGAAAATAGCAACAGCGCCCAAGATCCGCCCACAAACTCACTTGCGCGTTGCGCTTCGCACTTGCGTTTCAGATCGTTAAAATAGGGCCCATAGTCTTGTTGAAACAACCATTTCAAGGGCATGTCCTCTTCAGCATAGGGCAACATGACCTCTTCAAGTATTTTAACATATGCAAACTGATCCATGATCCCAGGTATGCGATAAATAGGCCCAACACCATAGTAGGAGAAACATGCCCATATCATGCTCCATGCTTCACTGTCTTCACGGTGTACTGTGGCTTGAATTCAGAGTTTGGGGGTCGTCTCACAAACTGCCTGTGGCCCTTGGACCCAAAAAGAACAATTTTACTCTCATCAGTCCACAAAATGTTCCTCCATTTCTCTTTAGGCCAGTTGATGTGTTCTTTGGCAAATTGTAACCTCTTCTGCACATGCCTTTTTTTAACAGAGGGACTTTGCGGGGGATTCTTGAAAATAGATTAGCTTCACACAGACGTCTTCTAACTGTCACAGTACTTACAGGTAACTCCAGACTGTCTTTGATCATCCTGGAGGTGATCATTGGCTGAGCCTTTGCCATTCTGGTTATTCTTATATCCATTTTGATGGTTGTCTTCCGTTTTCTTCCACGTCTCTCTGGTTTTGCTCTCCATTTTAAGGCATTGGAGATCCTTTTAGCTGAACAGCCCATCATTTTTTGCACCTCTTTATAGGTTTTCCCCTCTCCAATCAACTTTTTAATCAAAGTACGCTGTTCTTCTGAACAATGTCTTGAACGACCCATTTTCCTCAGCTTTCAAATGCATGTTCAACAAGTGTTGGCTTCATCCTTAAATAGGGGCCACCTGATTCACACCTGTTTCTTCACCAAATTGATGACCTCAGTGATTGAATGCCACACTGCAATTTTTTTGAACACACCCCTTTCAACTAATTCAACTAATTGCCCAATTGCACAGCCTTAAGAGCGTGCATATCATGAATGCTGGGTCTTGTTTGTTTTCTGAGAATCTACTGAACCTACTGGTAACTTGTTTGCCACGTACAGGGCTGGACTGGGACAAAAAATTGGCCCTGGCATTTTGGCCCACACCGGCCCACTACATAGGATCACAAATCTTTGTGCAATCTTGACTACTAACTCCATATAATGATTAAAGGTTCTCTAAGCGAATCTGCGAGACGTTAGTTATTGTTGACTTTCGAAACTGTTTTCAAACAGACGGAGCGTAGCTAACTCCTCCCCCTCCCCCTCCCTTCCGTGCTTTCATGAACGCGCCCAACCCCCACCCCCAAATCCTTCTTGTCGTTTATTGGTTAGAATACTTTGTTATGGTTTCTGTTTGTAGGTTTGGCCATTTGTTGATATTGCCGTTTGTGAAGCCTGGGCTGTCTACAAAGATCGCGTTTTTTTACAGTTTGATCAGCGGACAGGCAGCAAGCAGATAGTGAGGAGATGTTTCCGGTATGTAACAAAAAATGTTTTATGGTCTAAAACGCTTCAATTCGCTTAGAGCACCTTTAAGTAGAAAAGTATAAGAGCTGACATGTGACATTACAAAAATGTAAGCGCTGTAAAAGGCTTTGCAAGTTTAAAAAATCTTAGCCAGTGCGGGTGCAATGTTTAAACTAACCATTCTGACCACCTTATGATAACACTGAGACCTGATAAATGTTACAATGAAGTCGCAGTCTCACGGCAGAGCCACGAGTCCCATTACAGTGTGTGCAGAATATTTGATCACTTTTGAGCACCTTTTACCAATTCCAAACAACAGTAATTTTAACAACTAACATTCGTTTTTGTGTATATTTTTCTTTTCATCCTATTTATGACTTGCTGCCCGAATCAGGATTTCTTGTCTAATGGTCAAACCTCAATTTTGCAATTTCCATGCATGGCATCTTTCTTATGGACATCAAATAATAAATTTCCAGTGTGTGTTAAACCTTTTTTTAATCCATTTTAAATGTAAAAGAAAATGTGCCTACCTGAATATAAGGTGCCTTTTTCTCCAGCCAGCCATCATTAACAATAATGCAAGACTTATAAATGCTTTATTTACATAATTACTGGTAGTTATTAAGATTAATTTGCTTTAGAATTAGTAAATATGTTTGATAAAAACTGTGATCAAAAGTTTGATGTAGCTACCTAATAATTCTGCCCACACTGTATTTTATTGCAGTGTAATCACTGTCATTTTGCAAACAGCCATCGGTCTACCACTTGTGTTTTTGACTGCGTTTTTATCAAGAGGATTTCTAACGAAAGCAGTTCTGCTTACCGCACGTCAATTCGCTTCTCATGCACACTGACGCTGCGTGCTTCATAAAACAGCCCGAAAAGTTGTGATTGGGTTAGCCAAATGTCAAATAAAAAAGAACCAATGGGCTGCTGATTAGGTGTCTCCTGGGCCGGTCTTTCAGAAAAAAATCTTACGCTAACCTTTTTGGTAAAATGCAGTACATTGCCACCGCGCCTTTTAGCGCCATTAATGAATTACGTGAAAACAGAAACAAAGAAAGAAAGCAACGGGCCGCGTTGCGCGATGTACGAGTGTTTATGGGCTGGTCGACAGAAATAGCGTGAGATGTTTGATGCGTCGTGTGTATGATGCTCCTCCTCTGTTTCTTGTGCATCTGACACAAGAAACAGAGAGGGAGGGGTGGAGCCTGTGAAGAGATGATTGGGCCAGCCCAGTGTCAGTATGGAAAATTGACCAATGTGCCGCTGTCCCTGCTTTATGGGCCGGTCGTTGGCCAATTAAAAAAATCATATAGGCTATCCACCGGCCCCCAAGTGTGTCGGCCCACCGGGCATTTGCCCGGTATGCCAGATTACCAGTCCAGCCCTGGCCACGTAGCAATAAAAAATATACTAAAAACCTTGATTATTCTGGTTAGTCACATTGTACTGCTATTATTTTGAACAAGACTGTATATTTAGTAAATAAAGTAGTCTTGGGTAAATAATTTGTTCAAAATAAAGACGCTGTTTAAATTAAATGCTACATGATCTTTTGTTTTATACATTAAAATAGTTTAATATAGAACCTGTAGTTCAGAGTTTTAAGTTAGACAACTTTTGTTAAATCAGGTCTTGGTATGATACAAACAAACGGCTATTGTTGTTAACAAAAACGATCAACTTTATTAGTTAGCTGTAGATTCTGCTGGCTTTAAAATAAAATAAAAATTTGTGGCTTAATAAATGTAACTAAATAAAATAGTAAATTCTGTTTAAAAAATTATTCTTGTTCTTAACCAAATTTTTGTAAAAACAAAAAAAATACAATAAAAAGGTGAGTAATTCTAAATGAACACATTATTTAAAATCAACTTAATTTTATAAAATTTGTAAGAAGGAAATTAAATAAAAAAATTGGTTGAAACTACTTGAATTACTTTAGAAAATACAAACTACTAAAAAAAACTAACTAGGCAGTGGACTAAAAAGAATTCAAGATTCAAAGCGTTTATTGTCATGTACCCAGTAAGGAAACAGGTTTCCCTGAGCAATGAAATTCTTACTTTGCCGTCCACAGAGAATGCCAGGACTGTACATACATACACAAATTTACACGGATACATACACATATACAATTTATAAACAAATAGGAGAAGGAAAAAAACAGTGCGTCTGAGCCTTCCTCCGGCGTACAGGAGGGTTCACCCCGTGTTCCATGTATCTAAGATTAAACCTGTGATTTTTTCACGCCTTAATCCGCCTGCCCCGGTCCCCCCCCCCCCCCCCGCCTCGTATTGTTAATGGGGAGACCACATATTCGGTTAACCGTATTCTGGACTCCAGACGGAGGGGACGCGGATTTCAGTATTTGGTGGATTGGGAAGGTTACGGTCCGGAGGAGAGAAGGTGGGTTCCTGCTCGGGACATACTGGATCACCGCCTTATAGATGATTACAATCTACAGGTAAGGCAGGCTCAAGTGACGTCCTAGGGGAGGGGGTACTGTCACGGTAGGAAATCCACTGTTTCCACCGTGTCATGTGTGTTTGTTTGTTCACTCACCCCAGCCATGTGCTCATTAGAGCGATCTCCTGCACCTGTGTGTTGATTGTCTCGCTCCAGCTGATCATCCCCTTACGAAAATTAACCATGGTTTTACTACAGTTAAAACCAAAAAACCATGGTTACTGTAGTAAAACCATAGTAACTACAAAATAACCATGGTTTTGACAATCATGGTTTTCAAAAACCATAGATAAACCATAGTAAGTGTAGTAAAACCATGGTTTTGCTGATAGTAATCAATACACCAAAAAACCATGGTTACTACACTTTTACCACAATATAACCATGGTTAATTTTCGTAAGGGATCATTACATCACTCCATAAATACTCACCTGACTTTCTGTTCCTCGCCAGATCCTCACTTTGTGTTGGCTCCCGTGTTGTTTGGTTGTTCCGTGTGTCTTGGATTACGTTTTCAGTTGGATGTTGTTTGTCGTCGTCTTCATTTGGATTTACCCGTGTTCAGTCTGGATATCACCACTGCTCACCACTCCATTACCGACGCACTCAAATCCAACATCTTCCACCGTAGTCAACGCCACCATTGCCCACAACACCGGACTGAGCTACTTCCGCATTGCCTTTGAATACTCTCTCTTTGTTTACAATTCAATAAACATAGTTTTTACCTGCATTTGCTTCCGCGCATTTCGTGTCATTACAGAAAATTGAAGTGTTGTGTGTTCTTATTGTACTTTATTTCTTTTATAAAAGGTCAAGTTTATACTGTAAGCTTCATTCCCTTTATTACAGGTAAGCTTCATACTGTTTTAAATGATATATTTAGGGGACTCTGCTTTAAGACTTAGGATAATGATTTGTTAAAGTGTTATAAAGCTAATACATGTACAGTATATTGTACATTAAGTTTATTAAACTAATTATCAGAAGAATGTGGTACAACATGTGTTTGTTTGTTTTTATCGATATTTTTATGTTTTGTATGTGAGGTAATCTTGCTGGGAGTGAAGGCAGTGTGTATGACCGCTTGATATGAGAGACACATCCTGTTTATAAAGGTGATGTATGCATGTTTCTTTCAATCCTGACATTAAAATAATAGTTATTTACTGTTTAAACATCTTGGAGATGTTTGTTTGATTTTGTGTGTGTGTTCTTGTGGCAAATTTACCTGTATTGGCAGAATTAGTTATTATTATTTTTGTTATGTTGTAGGTAGCTCTATCATAGCTCTAACAAGTTGGATAGCTGCAGGTTGGCCATTGACTTGATAACAGTGGTTTATGAATAAATCTTTCACCAACCATTCACAACAGCAAACCATCTCTTATCTTACTCTTATCTGACTAAATGTTCAACCTCACTGCCACAAAACAAAGAACATTGGATGGAGTATTGGAGTATGTACTATACAATGAGCCAGAAAACAAAATATGGACTTTTTTGTTAGCTTCAACAAAAATTGACACATCCTATTGACTTTTATTTTTACAGTTAGTAATGTACTAACTACTATGCTGTCTATCTGTTTGTGCTAAAGTGTTTACATCTGAATGTAATGTCATATGTTAATATTCAGTATTTATCATTTGCATGTTTTGATGTGGCATAATGTCATGATTTTATTGATTTAATGTAATTGTTGTCTATTTAGAGTTATTGTCTTTGCCAAATTGTATTGTTAATTTATTTAATTTTAAAGCCGTTATTTTAACATCCATATCTTATTTAAGTAGTGATTTGTGTTATTAGCATAATAATTCATTATTTATTTTGATTGTGATTTTAATGCACATATTTATTATTGTATGATATCTCATGCAATGAAAAAGTGAAAATAAAAGTATTTTTCTGATGTCTTGAAGTTCTGTTTTTGTAACACAGTCTCACCCCATGGCGTCAATATTTCATGACACTTGACCATGCTTCAAAATTTTTTGACGAACTGGGGACTTCAATACTATTACGTCCGTTGCATTCTCTTTCCTATTTTCTTACCATTTTCGCGTCGGTTTAGGGTTAGATTACGCATAATTAAACAGTGTACGCGAAATTAAACAGTTGTCACCTGGCGTTGGGGTTAGAGTTAGGTACGCGAAATTAAACAGTTGTCACCTGGCATTGTGGTTAGAGTTAGGTTTGGGTAGGGATGTCATTATGTAAATCTAACCCTAAACCGACGCGAAAATGGTAAGAAAATAGGAAAGAGAATGCAACGGACTTAATAGTATTGAAGTCCCCAGTTCGTCAAAAAATGACGTGAAAGGTATACCCTCCGCGTCAACATATTGACGCATGGTCAAGTGTCGTCAAATATTGATGCCATGGGGTGAGACTGGGTTGGTTTTTAAACTGTCAAACCTTATAAAGTGCTATAAATAAAAAAACAAAACAAAAATATAAACAAAAATAATCATCCTGACAGCTGATAAATGAAAGCGTTCTTTATAGCACCACTGTGGTTCTATGTAGCACTTTTTAAGACAAGGTTCTATAAAGAACCATCTAAAAAAAGGGTTCTATATAGTACCAAAAAGGGTGCTGCTATTGTTACAAGGTACTATATATACTATATATGTTATTTGGTACTATATAGAACCATTTTTCTTAAGAGTGCACCTAAACCAGCCTCATGGTATAGGCCCCTGAACTTAATGACAAGGACCATATTGCACCACGATGAGGCGAGGAATGAGGAGTTAGGAGGCTTTCTGAGGAGTCATGAGTGAGGATACACAAGTGTATCCTATGCGGAAGTGTTTTATCAACTAAACCTGGGGCACGTTCACGTTAAAAACTGTGTATGTTTTGCTATGGTTTCCGAGTTGAACGGCATGTTTCCTTGATGTGCAACAGAGTTGAAGATACGTTTTCACGTTGTTTGGTGGGTGTGTCAAAACTGCAGTCCAGACAGCTCGTTCAATGGGTACAAGTTGGAATGTTGGCTTTCATTCTGGACAGCAAGGGCAGTGACTGTTACATTGAGTGTATTTACAGTAATAAACAAGTATAAATAACCATTCGGGACGAAACAAATGATTGGCTTGCGCGACTATCACTCTCTCTCATGCACACACCCGATTGATTTGAAAGTGCACGAGGCACGAAATCTAGGAACAGTAAAAGTTTGGCAGAGAAAGAGAATTCAGAACTCAAAGTACCTGGATGTGCAGTCAGCGAAGGCAAACAAGGCAAAAAAAGGAATAAACAAAGAAATCAAACGAGAGTAAATATCACGTGGCTTTTCCTTAAGTCGACGATGCGGTAGCGGTATTGTCTCCGGAGTGTAGTCCTCATCAGAGTCAACAATGCTTTCATCACGGAAACTCTTCTATGCAAAACATCTTGTTATGAATCTTCCACAAAATTCACCTTCATAACAGTGTAACTGATGGTAATAAAATAAACTTGTATCAATGCAACATATTTTTAGTTTTGTCTTATAAATATAACTAGCTTGTTTGTTATCGAATCAAACTAAATATATTTTAAACTTTACCAGCATCGATATGCTAGCTTGATAGTACTAAAATCCATCCTATTTGTTTATCAGTGTTTCTTGAGATCAGGGACAAAACAGGTTTTGATTTTCTAAAAAAAAAAAATCTTCATTATTTTAAAAATCAGTGTATACATATTTGTTTAATGAGGGTTTGGGTATGTAACCATGTTTTGAAACAACCTCCCATCTTTTTAGTTTGCGGGATCGGCACTGAAAGGTTTATAAAATATTTTTTTTATAAATTATCACAAATATTTAGATTCTTAGCCGTTTTTAATTGTCTTAATCACTAATTTTTTTTTTTAAATAATCATGTCACCTTTGAAAAGTTAGATTAGTCAATGTTTAATGATTAATTTATCATTTAATTTCCAAAATGAACAGTACTATAACTTTTTATTAACAAATATTTTTGAAAGAACAAAACAGCTCATCTTTACAAAAACAACAACAACAATATAGCATTCTGACAGAGTTGACAAGGCATCAATGGTGTTGACATCTGAGGGAGTTGATAAAATACCATGTTTCCTCTCATTACACATGTACTTCTCACAAGAGCCATCTTGTTTATCATTAAGTTCTTGTTACCTTTATACTTTACTTAAATTAAGCATTTATAACAGAAAATATTATACAAATCTTACATTACATTGTTTATGGTGTTGACACACTATGGTTGTGACATGCAAAGTATTAACAAGAAGGTATAAATGTAAAAGAATATTAAAAACTTACAAGAGCTAGAGTGGTCTCATGGCATTTGAAAGAACAAGGAAGTGATAAAGGGGTCCTCAGAGTTTTGGTTGCCCTCAATAATTCCTGATTATTTTATATATAAAAAAGGTATTTTAAACACAAGTTAAACATCTTAAAACTACATGAAAATCAGTTTTTCAGTTGTAACTTTTGATGCTCATTAAATTAATTACTGAACTACTTACACATAGTACATATAACATTTAATTTAAAATGACTTTTAACTAGCTAACTAACTTTTTAAGCTATTGTAATGTAAGGACACCTGCTTCTGGACAAGGGTTTTTACAGACACTGGTCCCATATCATATCATTTAGAATTAAAAACATTTATAAAACGACATGAAATCATATTTAGTTATGCTTTTATAAGCCTTTTTAATCTTGAAGTTAAGTTTGTGTGTAATATTATTATTATTATTATTATTATCTGGTGGACATGTTTTGTCCCTAATTTCAAGAATCACTGTTATATTCAAATATGGAAAAAATTGTTTTAGACTTTTTTAGACTTAAACCCATTAACCTGCCTACTCTGCCTTTAATAAACGTTGTGCAACGTTTTCCGGGGCTGAACGCATTCCCTCACGCCATAGACATCATATAGGTAGATGCCCTATCGACCGCTACTGCCTACTGGCGCAGTCGAGCCATGGGCTGCCATCTTAGATCTGTCACCCGCTCCACTTAGTGTAATCTGTATGACAGGTGGAATGAGCTATCAGCGCATTTAATTAATCATATCTCAGTGAATACCGAACTGATTTTCACACAGGTTTTTTTGCTGCAAAGGTCATTCATGGAGCTATGATACAGGACACATGGTTCAGCGCATTTTTACACCTTATGTGCTGCAAATCCCGTTTGAGTGGGGGGACAATGTGATGTATATCTTTTAAAGAATATTTCTCTTGGATTTTTTGGGCTAGAAGCCTAATCTTGATCTTGTTTTAAAGAAGACAATTTAGGCTTTTTCACAAATGAGTTAGAAGGTAAAATATATTTTTTATAGCAGTTTACCTTTATTTTAATATATAAAAATAATGCAATTACATATTAATTAAGTGTGCTTGCAAAAGCACAATTATTGTTCTTCTTAAGTTTTATTATCTTTTTTATTATTTTTCCCGGGTAGATTTTTTTGGCCAGCTCTAGCGACTAGACCGTTTGACACAGAGAGACCGTTCAAACTTTAAAATGTTCGGGCAGTACTGGTGTAAGTTGCTTGAGAAGATGAAGTCACAGATCGGTGTCGTTCTTCCGCCATATTGGATAGAACACAAAACCTTAAAAAAGTTTCACAGGTCACAAATTTTGTCCAAACTTCACGAAAATCGACGTACACGATCCTTGGACCAAGCCTCACAAAAGTTACTAGAAGGATTTTTGATTTTCGGAAGCGTTTGCCCGTCACAGCCCAAACTAAATGTGCGTCGACGTCGCCAAAACAGGAAGTAGTTTATATCTCAGGAACGCTTTCACGTATTGGAACCAAACTTTGAACATGAATTTAATTCTCCAATGTGAGGATGCACAACATCAAAAGAAATTTTTTTTTTCTAAAATTTTACGCCGCCAAACAGGAAGTAGTTTATATCTCAGGAACGCTTTCACGTATTGAAACCAAACTTTGTACATGAATTTGGGTCTCCAATGTGAGGATGCACAACATCAAAAGAACCATTTTTTTCTAAAATTTTACGCCGCCAAACAGGAAGTAGTTTATATCTCAGGAACGCTTTCATGTATTGAAACCAAACTTTGTACATGAATTTGGGTCTCCAATGTGAGGATGCACAACATCAAAATAAAAAAAAAATTCTAAAATTTTATGCCGCCAAACAGGAAGTAGTTTATATCTCAGGAACGCTTTAACGTATTGAAACCAAACTTTGTACATGAAATTGGCTCTCCAATGTGAGGATGCACAACATCAAAAGAACACATTTTTTTCTAAAATTTTACGCCGCCAAACAGGAAGTAGTTTATACCTCACGAACGCTTTAACGTATTGAGACTAAACTTTGTACATGAACTTGGGTCTCCAATGTGAGGATGCACAACAATTAAAAGAAAAAATTTTTTCCAAAATTTTACGTCGCCAAACAGGAAGTAGTTTATATCTCAGGAACGCTTTTACGTATTGAAACCAAACTTTGTACATGAACTTGGGACTCCAATGTGAGGATGCACAAACTAAATTGGCGGCACCAGAGCAAGCACACTTTTGCAGTTCGTCCCGAAATGCATTTTCTAGTTTATAAATAAAATTATAAAAATGTAAATGTTTCACACAATAAATAATGTAAACATGAAGCAATATGTCTGAAGTAGTTGTGATTCAAATTTCTAGTCAAAATCACAAAAAATGAGGTTTGTATCACACTTTTAGTGATTTGACAGACAACTGTCACTAGATTTAGCTGCATACTCTTGTACTCTAACTCACAAACTAATAAATTACTGTCACCGCATTATTAATAATGCAAAAAGGTTTTGAAATATTAAAACTACATTCTGAGAGCTTTCCGATGATATATGGCTTGTCATGATTTTTTAGGTTTACAGTAGGGGTTTAATGTTATAAATATGCAAAAACAAATTTGGCTTGCCTGTGGGCACGTAACCTTGTAGAAACTGACTCTCACTATGTCATAATTTCCCCAAATGGTAATGAAATATGAAAATTATACTCTTTGAGCTTTCCAACAATATATAGTTTGTCAAGATTTAGGTTTAGAATAGGCTATTAGTGTTACAAACAATAATGTGGACAGCGCCACTTAATATTTATAGTAAGAATGAATATTCACTTAACACTAACAGTAATATAATATTCTGATATAAGATATAAAGTGAGCAGACATCCAAAATCAAAATATGTGATGTAGGATATTGTGAGGATTGCAGGAGAGATGAACCCAAATGCAGACGATGTTGGGGGGTGAACAAAAATCACTTCAATTAACACTGACAAAACAAAAGCCCACATGGGAGCAAAACATACATGAAACACGAAAATACTAACAGATGACTTAGACTAAACTTGACAATGGTACAAACACTATAGAAGATAACACATTAGTGATACAAAACGAACGAGCACAGGACTGAGAACACGAAAATGGAGCATTGCATTAAATATGAAAACTAAACAGGATAACAAGGGGAAAACAGGTGAGGGTAATGAATTAATGATTAAATGATGAGCTGGAAGAAAAGGGGGGCGGAGACAAGAGACGAGACACCAGAGGCACATGACCCAATATTAGGGATGCAACGATTATAGATTTTGATGGTACAGTTATAGTCTGATAAATAATCACGGTTGTACGATTATTACGGTTATTATGGACTATTTGTTATACAACATTAATGTAAAAAATCACATGAATACATTTTTGAACAATTGCTAAATTCTTTTGTATTTTCAGTTTGTGTATTTTTTCTGTAATTCTTGGACAAATGATAATAATAATAACCTAGCAGGCTTTGACTTAAACAGTATAGGTGCCTTTTGAAACCTGTAGGCTATTCATTTTAATGATCTTTTGAATAAATGTAATTTTATATTTGGACTGAATAAATGTATATTATTTTGATTTGTTCGAAGTATTAGTAAAATGATAAGAGCCTCTCAAAACGAAAAATAACACAGGGCAATCCTGGACTTGGTTCTGCGAGTCATTTTGGACTGGCAGCATTAACGTGTTAACTCATGCTATTAATTCATAAATCATTAACGCGTTAAAATAATTCAACGTTATTAAATGCAGTCAGCCCACCAGGAGCCCCGCCCAGATTTGATCCGCAAGGAGGAGGTTTTTAATGCTGCACAGACCGATTGGAATGTGGCTCTTTCACGCACCAGTGCATGCACGCACACACACACACACACACACACACACACACCAGATGCACAAACAACCAAGAGACGTGTCACGCGCACATATTCTTTTGAACGCGGAGCTTTGTCATACAGTGCGCTAACGAGCATGTCGCATGCCGCACGCGCCTCTTGGTGGTTCGTGGATTTGGTTTGTGTGTGCGTGCATGAAACAAAAACACGCGGTGTAGCGGAGGCTTTACGGTTACTTAACCGTGACATTTTAAAGCACGGTTAATAGTGAAACCGGTTAATCGCTGCATCCCTACCCAATATACAAGGCCATGAGCCAGAACCCTGCCATCATACTAAAACATAAACATAAGACAAGACTCTTATGGCAGGATCCTGACAGATATAAGATATTTTATAAATCACACATATAAATATGATAAAGATGCAGAAACAGATAGTTGCAGTAAAATAAGATATTTTAATAAGGTGGAGAAACAATTTAAAATGATTTGTAACCCTCTCTCTCCCTCTCTGTCTCACACACACACACACACACACACACACACACACACACACACACACACACACACACACACACCCCTGAAAGAGGACTGTTTGCAGAGCTTCTTTCCCGTGCTCCCTTTCTGTAGTTCAAAAGAGGTGAATTTGGTGTCACGGATTGACTTTTACAGGCGGAATGCCCGGATACAGGCGGAACGAAAGATGGCAGAAATAGTTCCGCCCAGACCGATTTCAACAAACACCTGACCGGTTCCGGCTGACTCCGGGCAGAATATCCAAATAAATCTGCATCAGGTGCGTAAAGCGAATGTGGCGTGCAACGATTGGGCCTTGGAGGAGAGAGGAGGGGTATAAAACGGGCGTTGAGAAGCAGGAAGAGGAGTTGGAGTTCGAGTTCGCTCTGGGAGCTGCTGGGTTTGTTATGAAAGGGGGGCGGGTGAGGAAAAGCCAGAAAAACCGAAACCGAGAGTATAGACGAGCCTCTGGAAAAGGAAGCCCATTTAAGAATGAGAAATACCCTTCAAGGAAGGAGTTGAAAAGCCACGTTTGTTCCAGCGTTCACGGAGAAGCGAAGCGGAAGGACTGCGGTGGTGGAGGAGACGCGTCTGGTGAGGTTTGGTTCCGGTGTGGGCTGGGATTGAGGTGAACGCTGTCGATGTGTTGGAGGAAACGTTCTATGTGGATTTACAGGCTGGGCGAAGGAAAGACGGACATCGGGCTGAACTAAAACACAGAGATAAGTGAAAGACCATTCATTGTTAAAGTGCTGTTGTAATCCTGTCATGTGTATTGAAGGAACTGGAGATGTCGAGCAAATGTAATAAATGGATCTAAAAGAGAGAATGCGGAGAAGGAGTTTGACGTAGTCCGCTGAGCACAAACCATGGAGGATTGGGACATCTGTTGTGAGGTCTCCGAACCCGGGCCGAAGCTGTGACACTGACCCTAGTTCACTGTGAGTGTGGAGATTGCGGTGGGTGATTTTATTAAAGTGAGTACACGTGGAGAATTGTCGTGCTGTGCTGTCCTCAGTGTTTGTCAGTAGTCATATCCTAGGCTGAGGAAAGAGCCCTGTGTATGAAGAGCCGAGAGGTGGTGTTGGTCAGCTTTATTCATAAACGTACACGACCGAGGGACCCGTTTGGTGGTGGCGCTGTGGGTGTGGAGGATGTCAGCCGATGGCCAGTTCCCTTCTGCCCTTTCTGCAGTGTGAAGAGATAAAAGCCCATTGTGCCCACCCGTATGTCCAAAGTTAAAGGCCCTGTGTACTTACCTGTCTGCCCAAGAGTTAAAGGCCCTGTGTACTTATCTGTCTGTCCAAGAGCTAAAAGCCCAGTGTGCCCACCCATATGCCCAGAGTTAAAGGCCCCGTGTACTTACCTATATGCCCAGAGTTAAAGGCCCCATGTACTCACCTGTCTGCCCAGAGTTAAAGGCCCCGTGCACTTACCTGTCTGCCCAGAGTTAAAGACCCCATGTACTTACCTGCCTGAAGCTAAAGAGCTGTGTTACGTGCTTGCATATCTACCTGAATGCCCCTGTGTGAGCCAAAGGGACGAAGGCCAGAGGACTTGGAACTCTTTTTAAATACAGTTGAAAGAAAAAGTATGTGAACCCTTTGGGCTTACTTGGATTTCTTCATAAATTTGTCATAAAATGTGTTCTGATCTTCATCTTAGTCACAACAATAGAGAAACACAGTCTGCTTAAACTAACACCGCACAAACATTATATGTTTTCATGTTTTTATTGAACACAACATGTAAACATTCATAGTGCTGGGTGGAAAAAGTATGTGAAACCCTAGGCTAATGACTTCTCCAAGAGCTAATTGAAGCCAGGAGTCAGACAACCTGGGGTCCAATCAATGTGATGAGATTGGATGTGTTGATTATGCTGCCTTGTCCAATAAAAAACACACACCAGTTTTGAGTTTGCTGTTCTGAAGAAGCGATATGTGTGTTCGACTTCATGCGGCGCTGCGCAGACCGATCAGCGGCTGACTTGAAGCAGTGCATTCCGGTTAGTATTTCTGTCCGACTTAAGCTGGCGCTGCAGGCACGTGACTGTGTCATATGGTTTTTAAGTACCGCGAGAGCGGTTCGAGATCAGCCGCCTGAGTTAGCCAGCGCAGTTCCCGAAGAGGCTGTTTCAAGATTGGTCGGATTCACCACATGACAACAATCACGTGTGTTTCGTGTGTATTTTCACGCCCTCGGTTCCACAAATGCTCACAAATCTGTATTTTTATAACAGTTAAAGCTCTTTTCATGTAGTCGCGATGTTATATTGTGTCATCTTCATCAAAATAAAATGGATACAAAAACGTAGACCCCACTACATTGGTATTTAAATAATTTATGCTTCTGTTAAACTTTATTCTTGTAAAAACAGATGCTGTAAGCCTCTTCAGTTCCACTCATGCTCATACACGGACATTCAAAACAGTATAATTCACTTTTTATGTAGTTTACATCTTACAAATCATGTTTAATGCGATTAAGCAAGCAAACGGCACGTGATCAGCCATGCCTGACGTAAATGCAGCAAACTACGGGAACCACAGCGCGTCTGACTTCACGTCTCCGTTTTCAGCTCCTCCCCGCCTGCACGCGGCTAATCTCGCCGATCGGTTACATCCAGCCACAGCCGATGTCGAACACACCTATTGTCTGATGTGAACCATGCCTCGCACAAAAGAGCTCTCAGAAGACCTACGATCAAGAATTGTTGACTTACATAAAGCTGGAAAGGGCTACAAAAGTATATCTAAAAGCCTTGATGTCCATGTGTCCACGGTAAGACAGATTGTCTACAAATGGAGAAAGTTCAGCACTGTTGCTACACTCCCTAGGCGTGGTCGTTCTGTAAAGATGACTGCAAGAGCACAGCACAGAATGCTCAATGAGGTGAAGAAGAATCCTAGAGTGTCAGCTAAAGACTTACAGAAATCTCTGGCACATGCTAACATTTTTGTTGACAAATCTACAGTAAGTAAAACATTAAACAAGAATGGAATTCATGGGATGACACCACGGAGGAAGCCACTGCTGTCCAAAAAAAAAATTGCAGCACGTTTGAAGTTTGCAAAAGAGCACCTGGATGTTCCACGGCACTACTGGCAGAACATTCTGTGGACAGATGAAACCAAAATTGAGTTGTTTGGAAAGAACACACAACGCTATGTGTGGAGAACAAAAGGCACAGCACACCCAAAGATGGGCATAAATACATGGAAATGTATTTCAAATACAAATACAAAATACTGTGTCAAAAAATGTATTTAAATACAAATACAAAATACTGTAAAAAAAAATTTATTTTAATACAAATACAGTATTTTGTATTTTGAAAATACACAAAATACATTTGTGAAATTGGTGATTCAGTGCAAGTATCCCTATTAGGCTGACATCTATCTGGGTCTATTTCTGAATGCCAAAAAGCATTTAGATCTGTGCAACTGCTTAGAAACTTTCATTTTATTTTTGGTACCTCTTGCTTTCCCCTGCCCTGTAGGAAATAAAAAACTAGAAAAAAAAACTTGGTAACACTTTACTTGAAGGGGTGTGCATAAGACTGACATGACACCTTCATAATCATAACATGACACAAAGATTTTATGCATTTATGACAACTGCCATTAAGTGTCATTTACTCAATTATGTAATTTTTAATGTGAAGATGACATTGTTTGAGATATCTTTGTTATGACAACTTGACACATAAACCAATACAACACAACTTGTTATTAATCATAAACAATAATTATCAAACTTAAGAAACTACCTAGCTTTGTGGGTTAACATTACATTAAACTGTTATTTAAATGTCATTAAGTGTTAATACTATGTCAAATATTATTAATACTTGGTCAAATAAACATTATGAACTGAAGAATATTCATGATGCTGTTATAAAAACTATTTAACAGAGTATTAACACTTAAATGACATTTTTACGACAAATTCAATTTGTATCACTGGTAAAAAGTGATCAGTTATGTTGTCTTGGTTAATGTCAAGTTGTCATGACAAAGACAAAGAAAGACATCTTTAGAAATGACATAATTGAACAAATGACACTTAATGACAGTAGTCATAAACTTCATCTAATTCAGTACCTACTATACAGTATGCGGTTTCGGACGCAGCCTAAGAGTATGACCGGTTTAAGATGGCGGCCGTATTTCTCAGTCCCCAGCGGCCAATAGGGCATCTAGTCTCTATATGATATCTATGCCCTCACGCACGTATAAATCTCCTCCCCTTTCACATCGTCACGTCATTAAAAGACCCATAAATCTTGCTATTAATCATTCAATTATTGTAAATGTAGACAAATTTCAGACAATATATTTATGTATAAACCACCGATCTATATAGCTGATCAGTGGTAAAGCACTTTTAATAATGTCTTTATTTTAATGTATTAAGGATATGAACTATAACTTTATTTTAATAAATATTTGGGGGTTTTAATGCACTTGATTATTTTATAACAGATAATAAACATTATAAAGAGAGTAAGGAAAGAGGATATCATTTCACTTAATACTCTCCTCTGTCCTTGTGTCTTTCCTCCATTGCATCCAAGGAGGGTGGAGCTAAGATGCAAGGAAAGGAAGCAAGGAAAGGAGGATCGATGCACAAATAAGAATTGAGACGCACCCCACATCTTAAAGCAAACCCCTCCGTATGATTTTGTGAATCGCTCTCGCGGTACTTTGACGTCATCTGGCAGTCGATTCTTGCGCCGCATGAAGTCAAACAATCTTATAATCTTTAAAAAAAGCTGCAACTAGAAACCATTTATATTGAATATTTTAGTTTGTTAAAATACTAAAAAGTTTCGATTTTCTCTTTGGTGTGCATTATTTTCGAATAATTCAAATAAACGGTTCTTTGGTAATTATATCTCATACTGGAATTTATTGCCACACTTGAATGGGAAAATTAATTTATTATATGAAGCATTTCACACACAGAGAACTACGGAAGAGGATTAGGGCCACTGGTGTAAAAAATATTTGAATTCTGACTTTAATCTCAGAATTCTGACTTTAATCTCAGAATTCTGAGTTTAATCTCAGAGATTAAAGTCAGAATTCTGAGATTAAAGTCAGAATTCAAATATTTTTTTCACCAGTGGCCCTTGAAAAAAATTCAAAATGTCTTTACTTCCTTTCTGAGCATTGAAAGTTTTGTTGTTTGTCACACACACAGACAAGTCAGAATGAAGTCATGTGACTTCCTACCAAACTCAGATCTCTTCCTGATACAGTATGAAGACTCATCTAAACATGATGCAATCTTAACACACAGGTATTTCCAAATACTCTTTATGTCTGTAATATTTCTGTGTGTGTGAATTATTATCACAACAATAAATAATAAGTTTAGTTATAAATGTAAAAGATTTATGAATGCACCTAAGTAACATTAGACAGTTTCACTTTCATTTCTGCTTTTGTTCTGAACTGTGCGGTCTGTGTAACGGTCTTCTATTGTTTTAAATGTAGAAGGCAATACGTGAGAAGACTAAAGATATGCAGAGACATTGTATTATTAATAATAGAGCAAAAATAACGCTGTAGCCTTATCCCTGAGAATGAGAGCTTTCATTTGATATAAAACTTGCCCATGTTTGTCATACTTGAAAAATATGAAATATGTGAATAATAAATCATACAATAAATTGTCGGGGGGGTGATAGTGTAAATTAAGTGTAAATAACTTTCTTACAGTAAAAGATATCTCAAAGTGATGCATATCTGCAGAAAGTAGAGACTCTAAGCTTTCAAACAGTATCTCATATGTGGTACTGGGTCCATGACAGACCATTAAAAAGGAATATTTTATATTAAGTCAAAATAAGATATCACTGTAAAAAATATTCCATAGAATTGCAGCTGGGTTGCCGGTAATTTACCGTAGATTTAAATTTTTGTTATTTACTGGCAAGAGTTTGTTCAAAGTTAAATGAACATTAAACATTTACAAGTCTTTGTCTTTACAGAGTAAAACTAAAAAAACAGCATCAAGCAAAACATTCTGGGAAACAAAATCTGAAGCAAAAAACAGAAAAAGGTTGATGATGATTTCTGGTTCCCAGAATGCTTTGCATGAGGCGGTTATTGTATAGTTTTATTCTGTAAAGATAAAGACTTGTTAATATTTAAAATTTATTTAACTTTGAACAAACTCTTGCCAGTAAATAACATAAATGTAAATCTACGGTAAATTACCGGCAACCCGGCTGCAATAACATTGTAATTTCTACGGAATTTTTTTACAGTGTAATTCTGGACCCGGTACAGGGTCCACAGAGTCAAACAAGTTAAGCTCTTATAATTCATTCTTTTAATGTGAAGTTAATAATGAGGTTGTGCTTAATATATATATAAAAACTAAATATGGAAAAGATGATTTCACATGGCATAAATTATTAAAACGTGCAATTAGTCATTGAACGATATGAAACAATATTATTAACAATATTATTACTTGCACATTGGGTGAAGATCATTCGGCTAAACTTTTAACAAGCGTGTGCTACACTTAAGAGTCATTCTGCGACATTTTTGGGAAAAAGTTATTTTGGGAAAATGCGCGTGAAAAAATAACTAACGTTCATTAAGTTGCTCGCAGAAAGCGCTCTTAAGTGCTAAGTTCAATTTTATCGGGAAACACAAGCCAGACCGCCCGTTCCCGTCAGGGAAGACCCAAGACCAGAGTTCCGACCACTATCGTATTTATACTCTTAAATTTAATCCCGCACCACAAGAATCCTTATAGGCATTTTTACATGGTATGCTGCAAACAGTGAAATCGCATAAACAAAATAAATTGAGTTATTAAACAAATTCTGCATGTAGAGATGAATGTTTGGTTACAAACATTACTTTATATTGTATACTGTACTTAAATCAACGCAAGACCTTAATTTATGTATGTACTTCATCAGTATTTGAGTTTACTGGGAAATATAATCTTTTGAACTGTTAAATAAAACTTCCTTAACCTTTTTTATAACAAATTTTATAATATGTTAGTAGGGGAGAAACAAATGTTTGGATGGAAGAGAAGTTTTATTCTGGCTAAAAGATCATCTGAGGAATAAGTAAAGAGAATGTGAACAGGATCATGTCTACCACTGACAGCACAGGTGAGAAACACAGACAATAGCCTCTTTTACAACACATTTACCAGAATAACTTAACCAGTAAATATAAAAATGTGCTGCTGTTCACACACGTGGGACGTTACTTCTTTTTACGAGCAAGATATCATTGACACATCAGTACCAATATCAACTCTTTCAGAAAGCAGAAGTTATCTAACCGATGACACTTCTATCGTGTAGTTGCTCTTCAACAGACAAGGTGACTTCAAACTGAACTGTAGGTAGTCGCAACAGTTAAAACATAAGACTTCACAAAGACATGGGCTATGAAGTAAATAGCTACTAGGGATGCACCGGTTGACCGGCCATAAATCGGAACCGGCCTTTTGTATTTTTTCGACCCGCGTGCACAAACTACATTTTTATCATTCGCAAACATGTATTTTGTGTAAAAGCATTTCGAAATCTGTGCGCAGGACATTAAGATTGCAAGGACAAGTTAATCACGGAGAAACAACAGTACATTCGCAGGGCTCTCAAGTCTCACGCATTCACTGTGAGATACACGCATTTCAGTCAGTTCACACACTCACACCTTGTACTTTTTGTATTTAAGAGACTGATAACTTTTCCTGCTATATACAATTAATGGACGAGGCGCAGGGAAATTCTCTGTCGAGTTCATAGCTGTGTTGAGGTTTTCTCGCGCTCCTCTTTTGTCGTTTACTTGGATACGCGGGGCGCTCACAGAACGAAAGTTAGAAGAGCAAGATCTGATTAATGTGGTAAATAACGCAGGTTTCTTGAATATAGCCAAATACGTGTTAAATCATGCTTGATTTATTAAAAAAACTCTCCAACTGCTTTGCAATCAGACGCTTTAGCTTACCTGAAACTAACGTAGAGATTAATGAAAGGACCAGAGATGTATTTCATTATTATTGCCATGTAGTACTGAACAGGTAACCCTCTCTCTCTTAAACACAGCTTAAAATACACGCTGATGGCAAGTTCTGCAATCCTACTGTATATAATACAGATTTAATTTTAATTTTGATACATTTGTATTTTTTTAATATGTAGAACAATTTATTTAATTTGGATAAATTTGTCTTTTATCAGACTTACCAATTGTTATAATTTATATTTTTGCTGGTCAGTTATGAATAATAGGTAACATTGAACTGCTAGCAAAAACTTGAGAATTTGGTGGGGCAGAGGGGTCTCTCCCTTAACAGATAGTATCTCACTCCAAACTTTTAAATAAAACTTGAGAGCCCTGCATTCACCACAACAAACTTGATCAGACATTTAAGTTCATCAACTGATAGAACACAATAAGTATCAAAAGTCTGTTGATAATGCAAAACAGGCAAGACCTTCAACCCTCACTCAACCATCCATGTTATGGTCTCATTTAACCACTTATGTTTGTATTGAACGTAGCCTACTGCACAGTTACTGCCAGGCCCAGATTAAGAATTCGGAGGCCCCAGGGCACAATTTCCTGTAGGCCCCCCACGCACACAATCAAACTATATATATATAATATATTTCAGTCAGGACCACTTGAGTCAAAAAATAAAACAAATCTTTGCCATTTAAAATGTTTATTTGCAAGATGTTAAAATTACATTTGGCGGTATGGCTCTGTTCTGAATTCCCCAACCTTTTCATGAGCTCCATGAAAGCTAGTCAGGGAACAGCAGCAGCTTCTGGGGACAATCTCCCATATAAACTGGGATAGCAGCAAAATTCCCCCCCAATTAGAACAGAGCGTGCATCAGTGACAATGAAATGAAACTGATTAAGTTAAACAGAGTTTAAAGGAGGAGCTAGGGGAGGAGGTGGGTTGCAGCAAAGCAGTGAAAGCAGCCAAGCAGACAGACTGAAAATCCATTTAAATAGGGCGCCCTGTTTGAAAGGGACCAATTGATGCATAGGAATCGGATCAGCTGATAGGCTGGGTTTAGGTTTGACAATCAGCTGATAGCATCGCTTGACTACGTGGCCTGCCTGAACTGACGCTGTACGCTATATTTCAGTCAGGACCACTTGAGTCAAAAAATAAAACAAATCTTTGCCATTTAAAATGTTTATTTGCAAGATGTTAAAATTACATTTGGCGGTATGGCTCTGTTCTGAATTCCCCAACCTTTTCATGAGCTCCATGAAAGCTAGTCAGGGAACAGCAGCAGCTTCTGGGGACAATCTCCCATATAAACTGGGATAGCAGCAAAATTCCCCCCCAAACAGACCATACCAGGCAATCATCCCTGGCCCTTCCTGCTATCGAAGAGCCAGCAGAGGATTAAAAAAAAAAAAAATAAATAAATAAATAAAAAGTAAGCAATAAATTACTGAAGCGATATTTATTTTAACTACATATCACAATCATTACTCATAGCTTTCTGAGCCTCAAGGATGGCTCGAGTATCTGGCCGGAGGTACCGTTCATAAGCTGCCGAAGACCATCTTCCCATAGCTTTTAGGGTAGAAACGGGAGTAGAGGAAGCTGCAGTTGTAGCAGCCCCTATGCGCAGCGAATGGGCCGAATAACACTCTGGGGGTAGCCCGCAGAATTGACAAAGCAGGCGGAAACGGGATGCAAACCAGGCTCTGGACATGGGCTTTCCCTCCTCTGTTGTAAATAATGGGTCCTCCAGACAAGCTTGTGGACGACACCTCAGATAAGCCAACATAGACGACAGGGGACAAAAAGCAGAGTTAGTTTCAGACACAAAAACAAAAGATCCTTCCCCATCCCGATCAGTTTTTGAGTGCTTTAGAAATATGGTGAAGTGGTGAGAAAATATTGAAACATCAGATATTGTGAGATCATGTGACGGATTAAAAGAATCTGTGCGTGTTGAAAACTCGCCACCTCTGAGAAAACCATAGAAAGCCGTAAGCAAAACAGATTCCAACATAATATCAGAATAGATCCCAAAGCATCCCTCTCTCAGACGTGATATTAATTTTTTTAAAAGTGGAAGTGTGAGAGGGAGACGATGATCATTGCCTTTAGGTTTCTCTTTTTTAAGTCCATTGAGCAGGAGACGAATTGAAGGATTTTTTAACAAGCTGATGGTGGATGGATCCAAGCAGCGCAGATGGAACTGAATGCCGGCGATCATACTCTTGATGGATGAAGGCTGCATTTTACGAGACTCAAAACAGTGGACTATAAAAGCACTAACATATGAAACATTGACAGGAAGTACATCTACAGTGAAAGTTGCACAGAAAGAACTAAAATGAGACCAAGCAGAGTCATACATTTTTAATGTTGATTTTGCTAAACCACTACGCATGTACTTGGCTGCTGAATGCAAATAAGATTGAAGGGTCATGTCTAATCTAGAACCGTTTGGCTGAAAAGAGGGCAAACCAAGCTGGCTGGCGCTGAATCCGAACACAGGAGGTGGAATTTCTGAAATTCAAATCGAGAAAGGGAATCAGCAATTTGATTGTTTAAACCTGGAATATGAGCAGCTCGAAAAATGAAATTATCCATGACAGATAACCAAGTAAGGCGCCTGACGAATCTGTTGATAAACGGAACTGATGAGCGACCTTTGTTAATAATATTAACAGTTGCCTCATTGTCACAAAAAAACAGAATTTGTTTTCTAGACCATTGTTTCCCCCACAGAATACAAGCTATCACTATGGGATATAATTCCAACAGAGCAGTGGACATGTTATTATCCGGCATGGAAAGCAGCTCCTTTGGCCATTTGCTAGCAAACCACTGACCATTGAAAACCCCCCCAAAACCGACAGAAGGCGCAGCATCTGTATACAATTCAAGGGCTGAAGAAGACTCCAGATCATCATGATAAAAAAAAGAAATGCCATTCCAATTTTCAAGGAGCAAAGACCAGAAACTGAGATCTGATCTGGAGCCTGCGTCTAAGGTAACTATGTCCTTAAGATCTTTGACAGATTTGGAAAGATCGAGGAGTCTGGCAATGAAAGACCTGCCTTGGGGAATAATACGCATCGCAAAATTAAGATGGCCTAGTAAAGAAAGCAAATCTCTTTTTGAAAAAGAAACGGAACTCTGAGCATTTCTCATGATTTCACGAATGCGTTTTAATTTCTCAAGGGGCAACGAGGCTTGCATTAGATTCGAATCTAATGTAATGCCTAAAAACTCGATAACTTTGAGTGGGCCTAAAGTTTTTTCCTCAGAAAGGGGAACACCTAAATCGGCGAAAGTGTATTTTAACGCCGAAATGCATCTTTCTGGCTTTGAGTTTTTATAATCCACTAGCAGAAAATCGTCTAAAAGATGGAGCACATGCGGTAATTTGCAGTTATTTAGGAGAATCCAACATAGCGCCTCTGATAGTGTATCAAAAATTTTTGGACTACTGCGACAGCCAAAAGTGAGCCTGACCGAAAAATAAAATTTTTCCCTCCATTTAATGCCAAATAAATGCCACTGCGATGGATGCAAAGGCATAACTTTAAAGGCGTCTGAAATATCTGCCTTTGCGAGCCATGCACCCCTACCTGCTTTTTTAATGATTTTAATTGCGTCATCAATGGTTGCGTAAAACAGAGAAAATGGAGCTAGAGGAATAAGACTATTAATACTTTGAGCAGCATCATTATGAGGGGCGGACAAATCAAAAATTAAGCGCTTCTTTCCTGAATATTTCCGAGTAGCTATCCCTATAGGATTAATCCGACAAATTGAGAAAGGGGATTTATCAAAAGGCCCAATAAGAAATCCTTTCTTAACTTCCTTTTCCAACAAGGAATCGACAATTTCAGGTTCTTTAACAGCAGAAAGCAAATTATTACAGAAAAAAGACTGATTAGGCAACCAAGACAATCCTGCAAAAAACCCTTGGATAAGTCCGGTTATTAAATAATTGACAAAGCAGCGGTTAGGATGATTTCTCAGTGCCTGTCCCAGCTTTGGAACATTGACTGGGGTTGATGGCTTTATTTCTTTTTGTCCTTTCTCATAAAGCGGGTTCGTCTTGGGCACACAGATTTTGGGTGGCCGTCCCCGCAGTAACTACAAGCATGAACATATTTACAATTATAGAATTTGCAAACATTTTCATTAAAATTATAACATAAGGGAGTAGCAAATGGTGTCACCTTAGAGTCAACAGTTTGAAAACCAGACTTAGATGGAGGAGACGCAGATTTGGGGCATAGATTGAGGGTGTGAGAATGAGAGCCACAGATCGAGCAGGAAAGAGCTTGATGACCAGTGAAATGTCTGCTTATGAGGGTTAAGTCAACTACAGACCAGTCCAACCTTTGATTGAACCGTTGAATGAACATTGCAGCTTTTGCAGAGAATGATTTATGATATTCATAGAAGAGAGTTCCTCCATAGGTCAAAGCCAAGTCAGAAATGATTGCTAAATAAGTGTCAAGCTCGGCTCTACGAGACGGATACATTTCGCAGATGACGTCTCTGTAAACCCCAAATGCCACATTAAACTCAGCTAACGTTAACATTTTTGAAAGTCGGGGGTCGCTATCTTTAAGCATAACAGACACATCGCCGCAATCAACAACACGCTTCTCACTCATTTCGGAGCACAATAATATTTTGACAAGGTTGACATCATTACCTGCGATGATTTGGCTTCTCAACTGATGAGAAATCGCAGCAGCCGGCGGAAAGAATGGAGAGCCTGTAGTCACGGGAACTGCACTTCCCATAGTTCTTCGTGGTATAGTCACTGAATTGATGACGTCATCATTCTGCTGCGGAGTAAACACGGGCTGCCGCGCCGTGTTCGATGAGGAGTTATCGCAAGACGGACCAGAAATGGAAAAGTTTGCCGAGGCCTTAGATCTTGAACCGGACTCAAGAGCTTGAATTCTGGAATTCATGTTGGAGAGCGAAGACTGAATGCTGGACAAAGCTGACAACACTGGGTCGTTGTTTTGGACTGAAGAAGAGTAGATTGCTCGGGTTGAGACGTCGGATCCGCCTGCCCGCTTGGGTGCAACATCAGCCGAAGTGGAAGCCGGTTCTAGATTCTTTCTCTTCTGCGTCTGTTTCTTGCCGGAGAATGGAGGAGGAGGAGGAATATCTGCTGCTGGAACGTCAATTTTTTCACAAAGCAAAGCAAAAAGTTCCTTATGCGAAGCTCCAGTTGGTGCCGGGATGTCGTGTCTGTATAAGGTTTCCAGTAATTTCGGCAGCGGCCAGTCAATGATGCTGGGAGGACTACAAGATGATTTACTTGCCAGGCGAGAGCTCCGGCGGACAGAAGCATTGCTTTCGTCATTAATGGCTTCCTCCGCTTGACTTATTTGATGCTGGGATTCTTCGATGAATTCAATTTGCCACGGATCTGTAACGTTATCATTTGCGGCGGCAGACATGGTCAGCAGTTGGGTGAGTAACGTTACAGCAAAATAAAAGCGTATAATCATGTTGCAAGAAACTGCGCTTTTGCAAGCAAAGCAGTGAAAGCAGCCAAGCAGACAGACTGAAAATCCATTTAAATAGGGCGCCCTGTTTGAAAGGGACCAATTGATGCATAGGAATCGGATCAGCTGATAGGCTGGGTTTAGGTTTGACAATCAGCTGATAGCATCGCTTGACTACGTGGCCTGCCTGAACTGACGCTGTACGCTATATATATTATATATATTATATGGTTCTTTTTGTTAGAAACACCTCTACTTTTACAGGATTTACACTGACACATTACAGCAGGTGATCACTACCTGTAGGACAATATCAATACATGTAGATATTTTTGTTGCAAGCAGGGACCTGCACAGAGACCTGCACAGGGGGCAGATGCTCAAGTGAAAAAAGGGCACTTCTCTTAGGCCTAATTCTTTTTTAAACAAAAGATTAAATATATTGACACAACTTCCTTACTTTAATTCCATTTACAGGACATTCACATATTCAGGATAAATGAAGAAAAGTAATGGATTGTCTGATAAATCAACTGTGCACTGCTGCTTTTCTCACTCATTCCTAACTTAAACTATGAAGACTACTGCCACCCACAGTCTGCTCGATTCAGCGCGGGATTGTTTGCGCTTAAATAGTTAATCTAAATAATTAACAATTAGATTTTACATTTTATTTTCTCCTGTCGCTTGGGCCCTGACTGCGCGTGGGCCCCTGGGCACGTGCCCATAATGCCCATTGGATAATCCGGCCCTGGTTACTGATGTTAATTTTAGATGGTTACAGTTATTGTTTTCAATAGCTAAACCAAGTTTAGCCTGTTAAATACTAAATAAACATATTGTTTATGTATACTTTCATTCTTTCTTGTTTGTTGCTTGATAAGAAAAAAAATCGGAAATCGGATCGGAATCGTCCAATTTGCTTGTTAAGAAAATCAGCCATGAAAAATCAAGATTGTGCATCCCTAGTAAATACGGTGCTATATATATTTGCAAAACAACAAAATATTGCATAAATAAATAAATAAATAATAATGATCTCGATAATGACTACTATGATTTCAGTTTTAGTATAGTTTCTACCTCAAAACTGGATTATATGGATTATATTCATGACTGGATTAAATAACATTTAAAGTATTTGGTAACACTGAAACATTAATGTTACAAATGGTTCAGCAACACCAAAACATTTCACACATATTTCACACATTTCCAATCAGTAATTAAAATGGCCAAGTCGTGTTTCATATTGACAGATAAATACGCTCAGTTTATTAACTCTTTCACCGCCAGCGTTTTTTTTAACAAGTTGCCAGCCAGCGCCAGCGTTTTTCATGATTTTCACAAAAGTTTAATGCCTTCCAGAAAATGTTCTTCTTCAAACATATAAACATACAATACACCAAAGAACAGACCCTCTGCTTTCAAACAAAAAAAAGCGTTTCATCCTACCTTGAGTAGTTCTTTTGTAATCAGCTTTTGAATATGGGTAGGTTTCTGCAAAAACACCACATTTTGAGCAAAAAGCAGAGATAATTCCATTTTTGTGACGGACTTTTCATAGAGATCCCATTCAGAGCGATCTTTAAAACAGACACGGACATGCAGCAGCTTGCCATAGGTCAATACTTCCGAGTTTAAAAAGTTGCAGAAGGGCGCCACCTAGTGGATAAAAACGGTATTGCGGAAAGACGGAAATACTCGTCATTGGCGGGGAAGCGTTTTCTCTTGATTGACGAGATATCTCGTCAATGGCGGGGAAAGAGTTAAATAGCCTACGTCTTAGTTTATTAAATACGCTTTGCAAACTATGAAGGGAAAATGAATCAGTACACTGACATGGACAGATACTTTGTTTGGTCACCGGTGATCAGCGCAAGATGCATGTCGGTTAGAAAAGTGTCCGACTTACGTCCGACTTGCTCTGATATCATGCTGACGTGTGCAAAATAACTCTCGCGATGGAGAGGCGGGCTCGTCGGATTCTACAGCCGAGCGCAGTAGCTCTCCACCGACTGCGTTGACGAAAAGCACGATGGGAAAAGACTTGCTGACGACACAGCTTAATGCTCATTGGCCTGGGGATGTCAGCTGATGACTTCTTAATTCTAAAAACTCTAATTCCTGTAGTAGTTTTTATATTAGTTCAATTGTTCTTTACTATGACATTTATATTTTTAATGAATTCCTGTAAACTTTTGTATTGGTGTTGAATTATTTGTACTGTGAGCTGTTTAAGTTAAATTTCACACAACAGAAACGAATTTGTATTACCACTAGACTTAGATTTATTCATCCCAACATTTACTAAGTAACCTTTTCCAGTAACGAACAGTTCACCTTCGTTGATTCTCCTTTATAAACATCTTTATGTAAATTAATTTATTGGTATTTAAGTTGCATCTATTTAATCCGCGATAAAATACGAGAACGTGATCTCTGCCTATGCTGACGTTTGTAGTCGACTGGACTGCGAGATTGGTGAAGTGTCTGACTTAAAAGTTCTTTTTTCACACCTCCCCTCACTGCAGCCGTCTGCTCTCATCTGAATTTCAGGCAAGGCAAGCTGCATCTCAAACAAGCCTATTCACCAGGCTATGTTTATTCGGCTATGCAGTGCTGATAGCTCTTTGCTGATTGACAGCTTTGACATCAAATGGATAAACGTGAAAATCAGATGACGTGATTTCAGAACTTTTCATTGGCCATTTAGATATGTGAAGCATACTGTATACGGAAATGAACCTGGACATTCAATCCGTCAAAAGATCTCAAAATCTGCAAAATGGTTTTCATCGGACAGCGACGTTATGTTAATCCTTATGGGTTGTTGAGGCCATTTTTGTTTTTTATGTCTTAATTTGGCCACAACCAAATCAGTGACACCACTTATGAACTTGGCAATTAAAGAGTTAAAATCATGGAAATTTTGTAAACATTTTGTAGTTTTGACAAGTACTGAGTTTGATTAACAGATTTACGAAAAAAAAATTATAAAAAAAATTATCTGATAAATCTTTACAGCCATTTAATTTAGTGACCGTTTTTGTACACGAACAGGAGGCCCTAATGTGTTTTACTAACATTAAAAGAGTGCCATTTCAGACAAGTTGAGGTTGGAAATATACTAAACCTGAGTTGTCTGGAACACAGAAATATTATCTGTTCACACGTAGCATTGCACCAACAAATTACTGGTAATCCTATAACTTCTCTTACTGGTAAATTGCCAGCACTGATTTACCAGTAATTAAAAAAAACTTTTTTATACATGATCTCTTAACTGCAAATTACCAGTTAAGACAGCATGTAAAAAAGCTAATGTTTATTTCTATTTATATGTCTTACTCTTATAAATCTCAGAGTTTAATATAAGTGTAATGTTTTTTGTTTACTGCAGAGTCTGCTCTTCACAATCCTGTTCGCAGGAGAAGACGCAGCAAAGACCTTGAACCTCCTGTCAGTAAGTTTCTCTGTATAGGAAAAACAGACAGGTGAAATCACTAAACATGAAGGCATCTCCTGCAAGATTTAGTTTAATAAACATTACAGCTTTCATAACACGTTACATTAATTGTGTGATTTTTTTACTATAGCGTGGTTAAAAGTGATTTTTTTATTGTAGTGAGTATTATTCTGCTGGGAAAAGATGTGTCAACAAACAGTCGAGTGGGAAACTTCATGTTGGGAAGATCAGCGTTTGATAGTGAAGCTCCTCCAGATGATCATCAGATTGAGAGAGTCAGAGGAAAAGACATGATGATCATCAACTGTCCTCATCTGCTCCAGCTGAACCTCTCATATCATCAGATCATACAGACAGTGAGAGAGTGTGTGGATCTGTCTCATCCAGGACCTCATCTCATACTTATCATCTTTAAACCTGATGATTGTTCAAGAGAAGATCAAGAGCATGTGGACATGATCCTCAACTCTTTCTCTGATAGTGTTTATCAACACACACTGGTGCTCACAACACACGACTCATACACTGAGGAACAAACTGAAGTCAATGACAACATAAAGGAAATTATAAAAAAATGCTTCAATAGACACTACAGACTGAAGAAAGACAGCACTGCTGCTCAGCTCATAGAGACATTTAGAGACATTGTCAAATCAAATGATGGCCGTTATCTGATTTGTGATGTATATAAAGATGCACAGAGTTTCACAATGAAGCAGCAGACAGATGAAAGAGGTGAGTGTGAACGTCCAGTATTTTACTTTTTACAAATATTAATAATTACTTATATTGTTATGATTGAGAGAGATAACCAATGCACCTATATGGGGGGCGACAGTGGTCCATGTAGGTTGTCTATAAATCAGAAGGTTGGTGGTTCAATCCCCGGCTCCACCGGACCAAGTGTTGAGGTGTTCTTGAGCAAGACACCTAACCCCAGCTGCTCCCGACCATCTGGATAAAGCCTTGCATGGCTGACACCGCCGTCGGTGTATGAATGTTTGAGTGAATGGGTGAATGTGAGGCAATATGTAAAGCGCTTTGGATGGCCATTGGTCTATGAAAGCGCTATATAAATGCACTCCATTTATTAGAGTTGGGTCCGAGTCCACCTTTGTCGAGTATGAGTCAAGACCAAGTCATTAAACATCAAGTCCGAGTCCAAATCCGAGTCCAAAAGGGTCCGAGTTCTTAAAGGCCGAGTCCAAGTCGAGTCCGCCCGAGTCCATAAAGTAATAAAATTGAAAAACGATACAAAATTTGTATTGTAAATTGTTACTTTCTATCAATACTTTAACCTTTTAACCCATTAAACCAATGGCAATATAAAAATGTAATAAAAATACCTCTATTGCATCTTGTCATTGCCATTTGTTGCCACTAGTTTCCTATCAAAAATGATTTCAAAGAAAAGAAAGGGATATAGAGGTATCTTCTTTTTACTAGATGTCTTGCAAATAAATTCTTTATGATTTTCATAAGCAAAACAAATTATTGCTGACTTAGAGGACATTGTGGTAGCCACGCATTGATGTGTGTGTTTGTCTGCACTTCTGATGCGACTGGGTGCTGCCTGCCAGTGTGTTGCAGTAAAATAACAGGACTATCTAGTAGTTAATCAAGTGTTTAAACGTGCACCATAAACAGATCTCTCTTCTAAAAAAATAAATTCCTAGAAGGGGTAAAAAGTGTTCTGTATGTGCGGTTCAGAAAATGACAGAGGCACGAGCTTTGCTGACTAGTGTTGCCTGATCTTGCACTAAAAAAAAACAGCGAACAAGAAAAATCCAATAATAAAACTATGGAACGTTTTTGCGGACAATATTAAAAAGGAATTGCAAATGGTATTTGCAATTGCGTTTCCTACTTGTGGGTGTAAAACTGTGACTTAATTCAAACGCTAATGCAAACTGTTTGCATTTCCGTTTACGCGAACGTACAATATATGCCAAATTTCAAAGGAAAAATTAAAGTCCATTTGCAATTGAATTTCCTATGTCTTTCGAGTTATGATCCTGCCATATTTCAATCTCATCATTTGCTATTTCACTTCCTCTAGCGTCGCGTACGGATCTTGTCAAAACTCAAATGAAATCGCAATCTTCTTTCCTTTTGCGTTTCCAATGCCTGTACTTAAACTTGTCAATCACAGTGTTGGGGGTGGGGTTATATTATAGGGCGTGTTTGGAAGCGACGTCACTCACAGTCGACCACGCTTCACTGCGCTTAAACGGCCACAAGGGGGAGCACAAGAAAAGTTAAAATGATAACGCAGAACATTTTTTATACATAAAATTAAATATTACCTCAGTTATATTGCAGCAATTATTAACCAGATAAGCACCGTTTCAAAAGTATGAGTTTTATGAATTAAAGGAACGCATCTTCATTAATTGATTATTGACCTTCAATTGATTTTGTCAGTAATAATATGGCAGAATGTTTTGATATGATCTTTCTCATGTCAAACGCTATAAGTGTATTATTAGAAGTGTATCATAAGTGTATTATTTTAAACACTTGTGTTTTATTAGAAAGGTATTATTTTATCAGTCAATAAAGTATGCTAAATGCCTATTCAGAAAAATAATATATGAACATTAAGCTGACTTATTGACTAAATATATTATAAAAGTAATGCTGTCTATTATGTATCAAAATATCATATAACCTAATTTTCTTCAAAAGGTTAACAAAGATTTTGTAACCTTGGTATTTCTAGTAAAACAATATAAAATGTTAATCTGTCTGACAAAACAAATCATAAAGTGGTCGGTGGCTCAACGGAGTCAGCAACGAGTGACAGCGAGTCGGGAGACGAGCGGTCCCAAAGTTCCCCTTATGAAAATTAACCATGGTTTTATTGTGGTAAAAGTGTAGTAACCATGGTTTTTGGTGTATTGATTACTATCGATGATTTAAAAAAAAACATGGCTGTCAAATCATGTTTTTAACTGTAGTAAAACCATGGTTAATTTTCGTAAGGGTCAGGTGCAGCATGAGATGTTTCTCGTCATTAATCGTCGTGGGGAAACAGGATAAAAGCTGCAAATGCGATATTTCTGGAGAGGGTGAGAGAAATCTATGGACTGATGCTCTAGAACCCTGAAAAAAGATGTTATTTATTGACAGAGAACGCAAGATGCGTGTGGTTTTTGTTCTCAGTTAAAACGCATTAGAAGCCAGTCATCCCCGCCCTTCCATAACCAATCACTATGAAAATGTTATTAGCATGAATTAAAGTAATGTACCCACATTTACTTGATACTTCACTAGCTGATATCACATCTGATTAACACAGAATGAGATCTGGTTTTTTTTCATTAAAATGCTTTCAAATGGCATCTTATAACTTCTTTACTAGCAAGTTAATGCACGTTTATGCAAGTTAATAAACAGTGCTTAAGCTTATTTGATTAATAATTGCTGCAATATAACTGAGGTAATATATAATTTAATGTATAAAAAATTTCTGCGTTATCATATCAGTTTTTCTTGTGCTCCCCCTTGTGGCCGTTTAAGCGTAGTGAAGCGTGGTCGACTGTGAGTGACGTCGCTTCCAAATACAAACACGCCCTATAATATAACCCCACCCCCAACACTGTGATTGACAGGTATAAGTACAGGCATTGGAAACTTAAGTTATGAATATAACTATGGATCTGTGAGACCGAAGGATGACCGTCACTACGGTCCAATAGGATGATAACCTTCGTTCCGCCTTCTCTCGAGACCTTATGTAAACAAAGTCATGCCCATGACCCCGGAAGCGGAACGTCACGCTCTATAAAAGGCGCATTGAACTTCCGGCTCGTTCTCTTACCTTGAACGCCCAGTGTTCCGAGTGACAGGGACAGTGACGGTCATCCTTCGGTCTCACAGATCCATAGTTATATTCATAACTTACGATCTGTTTCGACCTCACTCTGACCGTCACTACGGTCCAATAGGATGACTCATGTCAACAGGGTCGCGAGGAACTACAGACTCCGAATTATTCAAACCTCGCTGGGCAACAGACATCAAAACTGCAGTGCTGACAGGCGTATTGGCAGTTACGTCAACTCTGTAAAATTTTGCCAAACAAAACCATGATGCTGCAGCACAAATCTCCCCCACTGGAACTCCTTTAAGTGCAGCCCATGAGGTAGCTACACTTCTGGTTGAGTGGGATCGTGTTCCCATAGGGACTGGTAACCCCTTTCCCTTATAAGCCTGGGAAATAACCTTAACCAACCAATGTGACAAACGTTGCTTCGAAAGTGGCAACCCCAATCTAACCTTTCCATAGCAAACAAAAAGCTGAGAATGAGACTTCCTCAGGGTCTGAGTAAATTTCACATAAGAGCGCAATGCCCTTACTGGACACAGGGTGAGCAAGTTCTGCTGATCTGCCTGTGAAGGGGGTTGAAATTGAAATACCTCCAGAACCTGATTCCTGAACTGAGGATTAAGTACTTTAGGTAAAAAGGCCGGGTTGGGCCAGAGCGTCACCCCTGAGCCATCCGGCCTCCAGCATAAACAGTCATCACTAATAGATAGCGCACACAATTCTCCTACCCTTTTAGCGGAGCATATAGCCAAAAGAAAAGCGGTCTTGAGAGACAAAGCTTCTAAATCTGTATCAGCCATAGGCTCGTATGGGGGCCTAGTGAGAGAGTCTAGTACAAAAGGCAAATCCCAATTGGGTACCCGCAAAGAGCGGTTTGGACATAAGCGGCAAGCTCCCTTCAGGAACTGACCTACCAAGGGATGTCGGCCTATTGGTTGGCCATCCACTCCCCCATGATATGCTGAAATAGATGAAGCATAAACCCTGATTGTACTGGCTGCTTTGCCTTGATCCAGTTGAGCCTGTAGGAATCTAAGGACAAGTGGCACAGAGCAAGTTACTGGGTCAACATTTATGCCTACACACCATTCAGAAAAAATTCTCCACCTTATGGAGTAATTAGCCCGACTAGATGGAGCTCTGGCCTTATTCAGTGTCTCGTGTACCGTTTCATCTAGTTGTTGAGGGATGGACTCTGCAGAGGCCATACCCACAATTGTAGTGCCATCGGGTTTGGATGCCAAATCTGCCCGCATATTTGGGATAGGAGATCCGCTCATGATGGCAGTTGCCACAGGGAACCCTGAATCAGCTGAACTAGGTCTGGGAACCATGGTCTTCCCGGCCACCGTGGAGCAACTAGTAGAACTGTGCAATGACTCTCCCTGATCCTCTGGAGGACTTGGCAAATCAGAGGAAAGGGGGGAAAAGCATATAATAAGCCTGTCGGCCACTCTTGTGATAGTGCATCCAGGCCTAAACTGCCCTCTTGTACCGTGGGGGAGTACCATCCCTGGCAATGGGTTGTCTCCCTGGAGGCAAAGAGATCTACGTGAGCTGTCCCATATTGTCCAAATTTGGGCTATTACCTCCGTGTTCAACCGCCACTCTCCTGGGAGAGGCCCTGTTCTGGACAGAATGTCGGCTGGTCTGTTTGTCACACCCGGGATGTGTATTGCTCTCAGTGAGGACAGCTGCGGCCATGACCATGTCAGTAGGTTCGTTGCTACCTGGAGACAGCGTAGTGACCTTGTCCCTCCTTGGTGATTTATGTGGTAAACTACTGAGGTGCTGTCCGTTCTCACTAGCACATGCTTGTGGCGTAGAAATGGTAACAGACCCTGAAGAGCGAGATGAACAGCTCTCAATTCGAGCACATTTATGTGTTCTGATGACCAAGGGTGATCCCATTTGCCCCTTACCGACCTGCCTTCCCAAACAGCTCCCCAGCCTGTCAGTGATGCATCTGTTGTCACCACTGATCTTCTGTGAGGAAGATTGCCCAGTGGGGTTCCCCTGCAGAGAAAGTCCTTGTCCCTCCAATGAAGTAAGGCCCGCATGCAGGCCTTTGTCACCAGCAGCCTCCTTCTTCTGTCCTTCTTTGGATGAAGATGAAAAGAATTTAACCATCTCTGTATCAGGCGTGTCCTTAGTAGGCCTAAGGGAATCACCACTGATGCTGCCGCCAACAGTCCTACAAGCTTCTGAACTCTGTGAGCGGTTACAAGCTTCCCTTTCTGGAAGTGACGTAATGCTTTCTGTAGGCTGTCTATTCTCTGGGGAGTGAGACATGCTTTCATTGTTATAGAGTTGAAATATAGCCCTAGGAATTTCACCTGCTGCTGAGGCTGCTCTTTTCCCAGTTCACTGTGAACCCCAGGAACTGAATGTGAGCTAGTACCTCCTCTGTGTTCCTGATCCCCTGCTCTCGAGAAGGAGCACAAATTAACCAATCGTCCAGATATGGCAGGATTTTGATACCGCGCAGCTGAAGGGGGGCTAGGGCGGCTGAGATCACCCGAGTAAAGACTCTTGGTGCCAAAGACAGGCCGAATGGTAGAACCTGGAACTGAAAAGCCTGGTTTTGAAAAGCAAAGCGGAGAAAAGGCCTGTGCTCTGGACAAATTGGAATATGGAAATATGCATCCTTTAAATCCAGGGATATGAACCATTCTCCTGCACCTATGGCCTGCATTACCATCTTTGTATGAATCATCTTGAATGGAAGAATTTTTAAGTACTGGTTGAGGTGCCTGAGATCCAGAATGGGGCGATGACCCCCGTCTTTTTTTGGAATTATGAAATAGGTTGAATAAAACCCAGTCTGTTGTGCGTTGAAGGGCACTTTTGCGATTGCTCCTTTTTGCAAAAGTGCTTGTACCTCTTCCCTCAATACGGGCTCCAATAGTGGGTCCTTGACAGTGGTCATTCTGACCCTTGAAAATGGGGGGGCGCCGTCGAAACTGTAGCCGATACCCGTGAGTTATTGTGGATAAAACCCACTGGTCTGAGACCACTCTCTCCCAACTGGCCCGTGAAAGTTGAGAGGAACAGTCGACGGTCAGCCCCTGACCCCTATGCAGGTCCACCATTACGTCCTGCACCCTTTCGTGAACCTCTCTGATGAGCTCCCCCACGGGACTGAAATCTCCTCTGGGGATACGGGGCAGGATTTTGTCTTTGGCCATGAAAGCTCTGCCCCGGAACGCTAACAGGATTGCCACTTGTGTGTCTAGACAAAGCAGGTTGCTGCGGCCTTTGTGTTTCTCTCGACCTCGGTCTAAAGACTGGAGCTGGTTTACGACAAGCTCGCTGGACCGCTTCTCTTGTTGTGATGGAGCGCTCAGCCCTATCCAGCACCTCCTGGGAATCTGAATTAAAAACGTGACCGGGAACTACTGGCAAATTCATCAGTTCGCTTCTTATGGTCTCTGGCAAAGAAGTTTGTGCCAGCCATACCTGTCTACGACATAAAACAGCTGAAGACATTGCCTCCCCCACATCACGTGTCAATTGTGAGTGAGCCGCCAGAGCAGAATCAACAAGGTTCCTAGAATCCTGGTCATCTGCACTTACTGTTTTCCGTAAGGCTGCCAAGAGGATAGCCAAAGCATTGCCTGTACGAGCTGCACGTGCAGTGGCATTAAAGGATCGTGAGATCAGATGGTCAGTTTTCGCACACTCCTTTTTGGGAGAGCGAGGGTTAGCAGATGCATAGGCTGGTCCCAAAGTTGTCCAGGATTTCCTGTTCTACTGGTGGCATGTCCCCCAATCCCGTATCTTTTGGGTAACTGGCATTGGCCAAACGTCTGCAGCCTGCATTGAATTGGGGCTTTTGAGATGGTTTCTTCCATGCTGTCCTCAACATTGAGGTATAATCATCTGCTACTGGAATGCAAGATGGAAATTAGTCTGAGGTATACCTTCCCAGATACCCCCGACAGTAGCTGGGTCAGGCACAGAAGGCTGCAAACAAAGAATTTTTGCTGCACTAATTACTGTAGCAACAAGAGTATTTGCTGGAAAATCTTCTCTTCCCGTTGATTCGCCATCCACCTCGGCAGAATCTGAATGGGGTCCCTCTCCTTGGCTCTCTCCTTCTGCCTGCTGTGCATCATCAACCAGCGAGCAGGGAGCAAGAAGAGATAATACATCAGCCTCCTCTGCGTCAGTTTCAGGATTACCTTGCTGTGCAGGTGGAGGAACGTATTCCTGACCAGGAGGTAGTGATGGTGAAGCTGAGTGACGAGCTTCAATTCGGTCCATCCTCTGCACTAAACTCTGAATAGCAGCCAGGATCTCTAGTTGAGTGTCTGTGTTGCCACTCTCTGCTGGTGGAGCAGGAGCTGGGCGTTTAGCCACATCCACCACTTTCTCATGTCTTGATTTATGCGGTTTATGGCGATCATGTGAGTGCTTATGAGGACGCTTACGACTATGCCTGTCTGATGAGCGTTCCCTCTCCTTACTGTGCTCAGGTACAGCACTGCCTGCTCCCTTAGCACGGTGAATTCGTTCCTCTCTGGGCAGATCACAAGCCGCACTGCAGGGATTATCCACATCCTCCCTTAAATGTGCCATCCCCAGGCATGAAGGGCATTCCCTATGCCCATCTCGAGGGTCCATTGCTGATTGGCAATGACGGCAGCAATGAGAGGCCATGATAAGCTCACACCAGGTAAGGCCACACACAATCCCACTGACTGCGAACAGCAGCAAAGGTTGTATCTAGCCCACGAATGTCAAAAAAGGCCTGTACGCGAACGTACTTAAGAGGCCCTTATTATACCCCAACAACTGCGAACAGTGATATAGGGCTCAAAAGGGAAATAATACTCACCAACTTTTGAAATGTAGTATATATACTACTTTAATGATGTATACTCTGAGAAAAAAAACAGAAATAATGCATGATATTGAAGGGCTAATATGTTTATAAAGTAGCCTCAACATGTCTGAATAATACAATGCAACTATCTCAACTCAAACACATCAGAAATTGAGTGTTTGTATTAAAAATATTGCATGGCTAGTATGTAAAAACTAGCCACAAATATCAAATAATAAACATCACAATTCAAGTACAAACAGCATGAATTAAGTGATTGGTACAGATAATACAAATATACAAATAGACATCACAATTCACAGGGGCACAAGGCACCTGCACCACTTGGGTGATGAATTGAATTATGAAATATTAATTTGTTTCCTACCTGTACCAGGTCTCTAAGGCGAGAAAGGTAAAGAGAACGAGCCGGAAGTTTAATGCGCCTTTTATAGCTCGTGACGTTCCGGGGTCATGGGCATGACTTTGTTTACATAAGGTCTCGAGAGAAGGCGGAACGAAGGTTATCATCCTATTGGACCGTAGTGACGGTCAGAGTGAGGTCGAAACAGATTGCAAATGCAAAGTGGATTGTGATTTCATTTGAGTTTTGGCAAGATCCGTACGCGACGCTAGAGGAAGTGAAATAGCAAATGATGAATTGCAATTGAGATTGAAATATGGCAAGATCATAACTCGAAAGACATAGGAAATTCAGTTGCAAATGGACTTTGATTTTACATTTGAAATTTGGCATATATTGTACGTTCGTGTAAACGGAAATGCAAACAGTTTGCATTAGCGTTTGAATTAAGTCACAGTTTTTACACCCACAAGTAGAAAACGCAATTGCAAATACCATTTGCAATTCCTTTTTAATATTGTCCGAAAAAAACGTTTCACATAAAACTAAATAAATCTAAATGCTTTACTTCAAAGATCAAAATATTGGGACCGGCACCTTCAAACTTTATTAACACCAAAAACTTGATCACTTCATGAGCCAAAAGCCATAAACGGTTAAGCGCCAAAACTGTACTTACGTACAAAAAAGCCGAGGACCTGGCAACACTGCAAGACCGTGTGCTTTGAAGCAGCCTCACAAAAGAAGCCTATAATACACAACACCAAGATGAAGGTTTATTGCAAAACACAATGCTGTTAGATTATTTTGGTCACAGCTGTGAGTAATAAGCACGCGAGAACGTTGCTATGGTTATTTCTGTGTCAATCATCACATTTTCGGCAGTGAGTCTTGTTCCATACAGACATGAAACGAACATTTAGGGGATTCACTCCCGCATTTAAATGCGGTTGTCATTCCCGAAATTTCTCTTCTCAAGTTTATGCTGGTTTTATTGTTACACATGACGTGGACTCGACTGTACTCGGGAAATTTTCCGAGTCCAAAATGTTCAAGTCCGAGTACAAATTCACCCGACTGCGTGACAAGTCCGAGTTCATTCAAAATTGGACTCGAGTCCGGACTCGAGTCCAAGTTCGAGTCACCCAACTCTACCATTTATATCATCTTATAGCGATAAACAAGATGACATACAGATAACAACTCTTGAACCCATTTTTCTCTAATATAAACATTGTAAAAACACAGTTTAATCTGACTTGATATCACACTTTGGAGAATCTATTAAAAAGAAAATGTCTTCTATCATTTGTATCCAGAGATGAGAGATGATGTGAGGATTGTGCTGCTGGGTAAAACTGGAGTTGGAAAGAGTGCCACAGGAAACACAATCTTAAACAGACAAGCATTTATATCTGAAGTATCTGTTGTATCAGTGACCAACGAATGTCAGAAAGAAACAGCTGAAGTCAACAACAGATTGATCACTGTGATCGACACTCCAGGACTGTTTGATACTGAATGCAGTCATGAAGAGATCAAGAGAGAAATGATGAACTGTACCTCAATGATTCTGCCAGGACCTCATGTGTTTATTATTGTGTTGAATTTAACACAACGTTTTACTGATGAGGAGTCAAGATCATTGAAGATCATTCAAGAGATGTTTGGTGAAAACTCTTTAATGTACACAATGGTGCTCTTCACAAGAGGAGATCAACTGAGAAACAAAACTATCGAAGAGTGTTTGGGAAAACCTGGATCTGTGATAAGAAACCTGCTAGAAGAGTGTGGAAACAGATATCATGTGTTCAATAATAATCTGACTGAAGATCAAACACAAGTTTCTCTTCTACTGGAGAAAATAGATGACATGGTGAAAGCAAACGGAGGAAGTTACTACTCATCTAAGATATTCAGAGAGATGCAACAAGAAAAACTAAAGAGAAGAACAGCAGAGGAATATGAAAGAGAGAAAGAAGAGAAGAAGAAGATCACCTCTCAGTCACTATGTACTTTACAGGTGGGTGACAAGATAAAACTGAAGATCTGTAGATTTTTATTTTCATAACACTTTAATTCTTAACCCTTATGTGTTGTTGGGGATGTTTTCATCTACTCAGGTTTTTTATCTTAATTTGGCCACAACATTCTCTAAATCCACTAAATTAAACTGCTGTAAAAATGATTCAGATTAATATTTTTTTCTAATTTTCGACCTCTGTACTGTTCCAAACTACCAAATCTTAACAAAATCCCATGATTTTAACTATTTAATTGCCAAGTTCATAAGTGGTATCACTGATCTAGGAAAAAAACACAAAAACACAGATTTTCAATATAAAAAGTGATTGTGGATTGGATTTTTTTTTTACCTTTTTCAAAACATCGGCTTTGATGCATTTTTTGTTTTTGCGCAGCATCAGATACATTTTTTTCTTCCTCAAATATTGTTTGTGGTTTTTGCCCCATTGACGTCCATTATAAAGATTTTTTTTATGCAAAGCCATGATACCTTATCATCATGCATTTTTGATTGTTGGTGGTTTTTCCTTTTGCAAAGAGGTAAAATTTGTCATTTTAACTGTTGATAAGAGTACTGTATGTGAGCGGTGCGGAGTGGGAGTGGAGCGAGGAGTGGAGTGGCTTGATTTTGCCAGGAGCGAGGAGCGGATTTTTTGAATGTCAAAGTGTTGAAAATTTATTTTGGCCCCAATTTAATTTGTTTTGTATTGTTTAACTAGTACTTACACAAACATTAATACAAGTATATATCATGTTATTTATTATACACATTTTTAATTCTACTTTTACCGACCCCTTCACGATTTCCGCCTGTGCATTATATGATAGAAGAAATCATAAGTTATTAATAAGCACAGTTAAAGAAAGACAAAAATAAGTTTCTAAAGTACTACCCTGAAGAAGGGGGACAAATACAAATATACTTTAAAAGGTAATGATGACAAAGAAGAACGCCAGCGCAAAAAGGTGGTTACAACATCAAAATATTACTTGTGTAATCTTAAAATTTCATGTGTTTTCCACTCACACTTGGAAAACAATCTGACTTTGTACATTTACCCACTTTTTGCGCCACTGGTGGCAATGTTGCAGTATTGCAGGTAGGCATATTCGGAACTTTTACAGCATCCCCTGCAAGTAAGCTTACAATGGGCCTGTATGGGCATAGCCTAAGGGCCCCGCACAGGTTTGCTCACTGGAGAAACGTTGGCCCCTTAGCGCTGGCCCTGCATGGGCAGCCTTCACTTAGCCCCCAGGAAGCCCTCACATAGAGAAATCCCCAGAGTTTAATGAACACTGCTGGATGTATATATTGTCCCATCTTACAGAGTGTTAAAAAGTAACAATGAAGCAGAATTAAAAGCGCTGTTATCCTCTCTCACCATCTCTGTCTGAAACCTACAATTGCATTTTTACATCTTACTTGTAGAGTCATTTTCTTACTTTAGGTTGAGATTTTGTTTCATTTAAAGTCACCCTTATTGTGATCAGTGTTTGATTTAGTTAAACTTGACTCGTGACTCTTTCATTGTTCAATCGTTTGATTGCTATAACTTTGTGTGTTTAAGACATGTTTGTTTGTTTGTTATAGCAGAGTGCGATACTTTGGTGGTGGTCAGTTCAGTAAATAAAGTCTAAATATCATCAAATAAAAACGTATGTATTAATTTATTGTTTGCTAACTTATCAGAAGGATCTTTCTCTGACAATGTGATACTACAGTATGAAACCCAGCTCTCTCTTAGCAGTTTGTCTTTCTGAAGAATTTTGAAACACTGACACTGAAAATTAACCGGTTTGTTGTGTAGACACACAAATATCAAGAATCAGAGTATGAATCACAATGATGGTGACAATAAAATGAAAAGCTTCATGCTGCAATGCATGCTGGGTATCAACAAATTACAAATCTTATCCAGGACTCCCAGAATGCACTGCGGCATGAATAAATAATGACCTTTATTTACCATTTTGTGTCACCATTGTTGAGATTCATACTCTGATTCTTGATGTCTGTGCATCTACATTGTGCAGCGGTTAATGTTTATGTGCAAACTATCAAAATCCTTCAGAATAATAAACTGCTATGAGAGTTCTGGACCTTACACTGTAGTATTTCATTATTAACAGAAAATGATGCTTCTGATGAGGGGGGAAAACTATATTAATATATCTGTTTATTAAATGATTATGTTTGATGTTGTTTATGTATCAACCATCAATATTCAATTACAATTGTGTTTTCTTTGCTATAACATGTGTTTTAAACATACTTAGATATAGCAGCCAGAAAACACTAAGCCAACGGTCAAGAGTCAAAGTCCAAATAAAACAACCACTGATCACAATAATGGTGACTTTAAATGAAACAGCCAACATCTTAACATAAGTTAAGAAAATGACTCTACAAGTAAGATGTGAAATGCAATTTTAGGTTTCAGACAGAGATGTTGAGAAAGAGGATAACAGAGCTTTTAATTCTGCTTCAGTGTTACTTTTTAACACTCTGTAAGATTGGGACAATATATACATCCAGCAGTGTTCATTTAACTCTGGGGATTTTGCTAATGTTTTGCCAATGAGCAAACCTGTGCCGGGCCCTTAGAATAGCCCTAAGTGGGCCCATAAAGGGCCATCGTAGGCTTACTTGCAGGGTCAACATCATCTGCATTAGAGCTTAGATCGGGCGCAAAAAACCAAGCCCGACTCTACCGAAGCTCCTGCACGTTGTGTCCGAGCCCAGCCCGACCGACACATTAACTGTAGGCCTATGAGCCTGAGCCCAATTTAAACCTGACAATGTTTTAATAGTGCGCAGTGATGTTCTCAACTACTATTCAGAGTTGTTTAAACTACAGAAATCTGTTCAGAATTATCTTAATGAACTAATGCAACAAGGACGAAGCATGTAAACTGTGCTGTTTGTTTATTCAGAATGGAAACGTAAAAAAGCGTGTAAAAAAATGCAACAATGATGCACACAGAAAATGAACAAAGAATGAACTGTGGATGTCCTAAAGGAAAAGGCATACTACTCTAAAATATATTCTAAAACCTTGTTAAATTATTTAAAACAAAATATGTTGGCCTATTTTAATATTTGTGCCCATATTATGAAAAACTCACTTTTTCTGGCTTTTGGGGTGTTCATTTGTGTCTCTGGTGCTTCAACACCCATACAAACTTCCATCCATGCTGTTTTGAGTGAGATACAGGTTTCTGAATGTCTTCTGCCTTGAGTCTCAGATTGCACGGTTTCAAAATCAGCTCCGTTGTTACGTAACTAGCCTTGTCGTCACATTCCATTTGAATTTTCCCACCCACCCCACTACCTAGGTCTCCACCCACCAGGTAGTTACAGTGAGCAGTCACCCTGCAAAACAGTGGCGGTTCTAGACAAATTTCACTAGGAGGGCCAAGGAGTGGCCAGTGTTTAACCAGAGCGGCACATTAAAAAAGGGCAACAAATGATATTTAAAGATTATAGGGGTGGTTACAGGGATTAGTTTAAACCAGGACTAGGCCTTAGTTTAATTAGGAAATATAACTAGTTTTAACAAACATGATTTACTAAAAACATTACTTGTGTGCATTTTAAAGCAAAGCAAAGGGCACTGATGTATTTTAAGATATGTCAGTGCAAGTTGTTTTCAGTTTGGACAGCTCTTACATTTATTTTAGTCTAGGACTAGTCTAATCCCTGTCCGGAAAACCGCCCCTTAACTTTATTTTACTTTGCAATCATATAAACATTTATTTTATACAAGAGTGAGTGCAGGTGCAAAAGAGGGGCTGAGCTCTCTCCCAGCTCCCTTGTTCAGTAGTCAGGGCACTGATTAGGAAGTCGGCCATTTTAAGGGCTGTCTCAATCGCAAAATCCTTCAAGTGCACTGAAACGTTAGTTACCTAAAAATACCATGCAACACAAAAACCAGTGAGCATCGATGGTCCCTATGTTCCCTTACCGGAAATCACGGGACCTTTTCTGAATCCCTCCAACCAAAAATCATGCGAGACTACTCAATTAACTTTATGAAATGCAAACTTTTATAAAGACAAACGTTTGTTTTAGGCAAGGCAAGGCAAGTTTATTTGTATAGCACATTTCATACACAGAGGTCATTCAAAGTGCTTTACATAGAAATGAGAAAACAAAAATCAAAGATACATGAATTTAAAATATCAATTAAAAGAAAATAAATGTGATTTTAATAAAAACTGTTTAAATGTGTGAAAAAGAATAAAACAGGAATAAAAGTATAAAACAGTTAAAAATGAGAATAAAACAAGAGAAATAAAAAATAATTAAAATAGTGCATATATAATATAGTGCAATCAGTTCGGACGCAGCATAGTGCTCATTCAGTAAATGCATAGCTAAACAGATGTGTTTTGAGTCTGGATTTGAATGTGAGTACTGTTGGAGCACATGTGATCTCTTTTGGAAGCTGGTTCCAGCTGCGACTGGCATAATAGCTAAAAGCTGACTCTTCTTGCTTTGAGTAAACCCTTGGTATTTCTAGCTGATGTGATCCTAAAGATCTGAGTGATCTGATGGGTTTATATTCAATGAGCATATCAGCAATGTATTGAGGGCCTAGTCCACTGAGTGATTTATATACCATTAATAATACTTTAAAAGTGTAGCGACCTGAGGACTGGTGTGATGTGTTCATATTTTCTGGTTCTGCTCAGAATCCTGGCAGCAGCATTCTGAATGAGCTGGAGCTGTCTAAAATTTTTTGGGAAGGCCAGTGAGGAGGCCATTACAATAATCCACCCTGCTGGTGATGAAAGCATGCACAAGTTTCTCTTAGTCTTGTCTGGAAACAAAGCATCTAATTCTTGCAATATTTTTGCGATGATAGTATGCTGATTTAGTTATTGCTTTGACATGACTACTGAAACTAAGGTCAGACTCCAGAATCACACCAAGATTCCTGACTTGATTTTTAGTTGTTTGACCCCTAGCGTCAAGGTATGCATTCACCTTGAGAACTTCATCTTTGTTTCCAAACGCAATGACTTCAGTTTTCTCTTTGTTTAACTGAAGAAAGTTTTGGCACATCCAACTGTTAACTCCATCAATGCATTTGCACAGGGAGTCAATGGGGCTGTAGTCTTTAGGGGATAGAGCTAAGTAGATCTGAGTGTCGTCTGCGTAACTGTGATAGGGAATTTTGTTCTCTCTCATTATTTGGCTTAGTGGGAGCATATACAGGTTGAACAGGAGTGGCGCTAGAATTGAGCCTTGCGGGACTCCGCATGTCATGGATGTCCACTCAGATTTATGGCCACCTATACTTACATAATAACCTCTCCCTTCAAAGTATGACTTGAACCATTTCAGGACCACCCCAGAAAGCCCGACCCAGTTTTCCAGCCTGTCAAGAAGTATGTTGTGATTGACAGTGTCAAAAGCAGCACTGAGGTCGAGTAGCACCAGCACTGATAGTTTGCCTGTGTCTGTATTGAGGCGAATATCATTTATTATCTTTATAAGAGCTGTCTCTGTACTGTGGTGTGGTCTGAAACCAGATTGAAAAATGTCAAAGTAACCATTAGAAATTAAGAATTTGTTCAGCTGATTGAAAACAACTTTTTCAATGATCTTGCCTATGAAAGGAAGATTTGAGATTGGTCTGTAGTTGCTCAATACAGTGTTATCTAGGTTGCTCTTTTTCAGGAGGGGCTTAACAACTGCAGTTTTAAGGGACTTTGGAAAAGTCCCAGAGTTAAGTGATGAATTTACCACTTTTAGGAGATCTGCTTCTAAACAGTTAAAGACACTTTTGAAAAAAGATGTCGGGAGTGTGTCAAGGGCGCAGGTTGATGTTTTAAGATGCTGTACTGTTTCTTCCAAAATTTTACCATCAACTGCTTCGAAATCAGGCATCGTAACTACATTCTGATGTTGTGGTCTGATTTGTCTGACCCCGGCGCAGCTCAAGGATGTGCTGATCACCTTTCTGATATTATTGATTTTCTCAGAGAAGAAGTTAGCGAACTCACTACATTTGCTGTCTGAGAGAATTTCACTTGGAATGTGACTTGGGGGGGTTGTTAGTCTCTCTATAGTAGCAAAAAGAGTGCGTGTGTTATTTATGTTTTTGTTTATAATATTTGAAAAGAAAGTCTGTCTAGCTTTGCCTAGTTCCACACTGAAAGCACGAAGGCTGTCTTTATAGATATTATAATGGACTACAAGTTTTGTCATACGCCACATGCGCTCAGCTTTTCTGCATTGTCTCTTCATATTCTGCACCTCTGTTGAGTTTCTCCAAGGTGATTTTTGCCTGCCATTCTTCTTCCTGACTTTTACAGGAGCAATATCATCGATTGCACTCTTAACTTTTGAATTAAAGGAATCAAGGAGAAAGTCAACAGAGTCTGCAGATATGCTTGGTGTTAAAGATATAGCCTTCATAAACAGCACACTGCTGTTCTCATTTAAGGATCTCTTTTTGACAGACACAGATCTAGTTTCAATAGTAGGAGAGATTAATATATCAAAGAAAATACAGAAATGATCAGACAGTGCTACATCCTTAATAACAATTGATGAAATGTTTACACCCTTACTGATAATTAAATCTAGAGTGTGTCCACGATTGTGTGTGGGTCCATGTACATGTTGAGTCAGATCAAAAGTATTTAAAACAGCTGTGACATCTTTTGTCATAATGCTTTCTGGCTTATCTATGTGAATTTTAAAATCTCCAGCAATAGCAAAACAGTCAAACTCTGAGGAAATCGTTGATAACAGTTCTGTAAAGTCCTCAACAAATGCTGGAGAGTATTTTGGGGGCCTGTAAATAATGATCAGTAGAATGCGTGGGGTAGAGGTCTACACGGGTCCAAAAATTCCTACCCGAGCCCGATCAGACCCGGGAAGACACAGACCCGACCGGCAAATATTCTTTAGCTAAATGTTATTAATTAGTCAATAAACAAGTAGCGAAAATGAAACTTTTTGTCTTACCCATAGAAGTTGTCTCCCTCCTTGTACCTGACTGTGTGATGCACAATCCTTATTTCCAAGAAAGTTCCATCATGTTATTCCTCTCTTGACGATTAAAATGTTTAATGCTTATTCCAGCTTTAAAAGTCCACTTTACAGTCATGGTGATTAATAACGCAGTTTTACATGTATCGGGTCAACTTGCTTAATAATGTTTGCCCATTTGGATTGTAATAATGATTGCTCGTTCAGTGTCATAGCTGCTTTCGTTAGCTTTACTTTGCTATCATCTCTTTGCTCTTTGAGCAGATCACGAAAACTTTAGATATAACAGCAAGATGGTCAATTTATAATATTATTATACAAATGAGAGAAGTCAGTGCAAAATGCGCGGTACGGCGGAATAGGTCCCGCCTTCTAAATAAAATAGCCAATTGTCAAAGGTAAAGTCATTGCGTCTCACTGCAGAAGCTCCTGACTGGTAGCCAGAGAAACATTACAAGAGCCCATGCGCGTTAGCTGCCTGGTTGGAGCAACCAAATATAAACTTTTTAACGCAATTTTAGCGTCATAGAAAAAATGTATGTGATATTTTATCTAAGTTTTTGTTGCTGTTTTTGAAAAATTTTCAATTTCAAATTCAATCGACCTCGGGTATTACCCACAATGTTAAACAGACCCGGGACCCGAAGTAATAGATTGAGACTCGACCCGGACCCGGCTGATCATTTAAAATATAGACCCGAACCCGTACGGGTCTCGGGTCGGGTCCTGGGTCTTCGGGTCTCGGGTCTTCCGTGTAGACCTCTAGCATGGGGTACCTTTCAACACAACACCTAGATGTTCAAAAGACGGGTAATTCCCAAATGACACTTGCTTACATTGATAGACATCTTTAAAAAGAGCAGCAAGACCTCCACCCCTTCTAGCAGTTCTGCAGAAACTCATAAAAGTAAAGTTAGGAGGTGCTGTTTCATAGTGTTCAGAGGTGGAAAAAGTACTAAAATATTGCACTCAAGTAAAAGTAAAGTTACTTTAATAATGTTTTACTTAAGTAAAAGTAAAGTTACTGGTCTAAAAATCTACTCAAGTAAAAGTAAAAAGTAAATCATTTTAACTTTACTCAGAGTAAAAGTTACTTTTTTTACAGCTACAGCAGGGAGAGGTGGATGATTTTAGTATATTTCAAAAACATACAAGGGAATATAAATCTCAAACTAGTTGTTTTTAATTGTAGGAACATCTTTACAATTTAAGTGCAATAACAAAAAGTTAATAAAATAAAAAGCTTTTTTAAACTAAGAAACAATTATGGAATTATTTAATGATTTTACATGTGAGTTATGCACTTTTGAAGGTGGTCAGCAGCTTGTAAATACAATCACTATAGTAAGTTTGTAATTGATGTATTGCTGGTAACATACATTATTTTATTAAACTATATATCTAGTTTAAATGAGCATTTAATGAGATGAGTGCCATGCTATATACTTTTGACACGTTTATTGTCTTCTAGCTTCCCTGATCTGGGTACCTGATGTCAGACCTTTATTCTCTCTCTCTCTCTCTGCAATGTCTCATGACCTGCGCATTCTCGAGGACGTTCTTAAGTTGTGTTTGACTTGACGTGAAGCTGCTAGACTGTGGAGGATAATGCGCATTGTATTAAAAACGCGTCGTGCAAATGAGCGGTAAAAACCGGTCTGCAATTTCGTACTCGAGAGCATGAATCCTACTTTTCATAGGAATGAAACACTCGCTTTGCGTCAGTGGAAAGTGGTCGCTTAAATATGACCAGGGGTTTCTTTCATAAGATTTGAACTGAGGCGGGTCTGCATTAGCGCGCGCCTGTCTCGTCCGTCTCCATGGTTCTTTTTGCGCGTTCCCCCACCCATCAATCATCCGTTGCGCGTCTTTATCACCTTGCTTTTTTAAAATATTTTTTTACTCAGTAACGGATATGATTTAAAATGTAGCGAAGTACAATACTTTAAACAAAACATACTTAAGTAAAAGTAAAAGTACAGATTTTAAAAACTACTCAAAAAAGTAAAAGTACACAAAAAAACTACTCAATTACAGTAACGTGAGTAAATGTAATTCGTTACTTTCCACCTCTGGGACTGTTGCACTGTAGCTTTCTTCTAGCCATGTTTCATTTAGAAACATAAAATCCAGGTTGTTTGTGGCTATTAAGTCGCTGACTAGAAGTGATTTGTTTTTAAGTGAGCAGATATTTAAAAGTGATAACTTAACAGTACAAATTTTTTTCCCTAACAGAGATCTTAGTTTGACAAGTCACAGGCAACAGATTAGATTGATTTGCCACACGATTTGATCTAGCCTTACACTTTCTATCATGTACTAAAACAGAAATAGAGAAAGATATAGGCACACTGAGTTCCTGCTTTTGTAAACATTGGATAAAAGTATTAGTATTTTCATAGCAGGAACCCGACACACATCACTGAGAGCCGTTATCAGTTGTTTTTGGTTCACCTACAGTAGATGGAGGAGGGTGTGTGCCTTGGCGTTGTGTCAGAGACTGAAGAGCTCTCACAGGACGAGGAGGGGGAACTGGGCCCACTGGCTTTGGTGGTTTGGGGCTTGCCGTTTTCTGGTTGAAATCTGGGGGCTTGCAGCAATAGAGTTGGATAGTTTAGTTCCAGCATAAACCAGTTCCTCTATTTTTCCAGAGAAGGTCAAAGAGAGGAATGACATATCTAGTGAGGAGTCCTGTTGTTCTGATGTGACCAGAGGCTGTGATATGTTGTCCTGGTTTCCCTGGCTGTTTTCCAGAAAGTCGTCCTTGGGTGCTGAATCTAGGAGCCGTTGTAATCTGACAGTCTGACTGTGGTGAGCTCTGTGGGCATGACTCAGCTGAGATTGTGTCCATGAGCAGTGGTTGTTTTGGCTGCATGGTGTTATCTCTGTCCTTGTGGGATATGTCAACGTCATGTCCATTCAGGTGCTGGAGAGAAGTCCTGTGGTCATTCATACTCTGTCCAGGTGTGTGTGTGCCATTCAGGTTGAGTGGATTGGCACACACTGCTGAAGGATGATGAAGGGAGAAATAGATATTGTCCTTTAGCACTCTTGCACCCAGTCTGTTTGGGTGGATGTCATCCTGTTTAAATAGTTGTCTCTGACTCCAGAAAAGATTGAAGTTGTTGATAAAGTTCAGTTCTTTTATGTTGCAGGTTTTTTGCAGCCATGTATTAAGTCCAAGCAAACATGAAAACCTATTTGTTCCTCTTGCAGGAAGTGGTCCACTGATGAACGGCTGAACTTTCACTGTTCTGAGTGTTTCAAAAAGTTTGTTGAAATCCCTCTTAAGGAGTTCAGATTGCTCTTTGTGAATATCATTCTTCCCTACCTGAATGACAACTCGATTTACAGTCTTATGTTTCATCAGAATGTTCTGAAGTTCCCTGTTTACATCAGAAACGGTTGCTTGTGGAAGGCAGCACGTAGTTGAGTCCCTGTTGATAAAGTTTCTGATAATTGAGTCACCCAATATCAGAGTTCTGGGCTCGGATGCGCTCTGCGCTGAGTGCCGCTGTCTGCTCGATCTTGAGCGGCAGTTAGCATCAGTGTTAGCTGCTGGCTGATTTGATCGGTGTTCAGTCACATTTATCACATTTGGGGATTCCTCACTCATATTCATTAATACTTCAAATCTGTTCTCAAGATGTATAGGTGGTGGTAGAAAGTCAGTGTTTGCAATCCTTGCCCTAGCTGTATCTGGGGTAGAGGAAGCTATTGCGGCAAAATGTGATGCTCGTGACAGTCTGATTTCTCGAGTGATTTTGGGTCATGCTCCCTGTTTGTACCATTGATTAGTGTGTTGATCATTAGATTCATTGGACTCACCGGCTGTATGCTGAGGGCGTCCATGATGACGAAGCTCTGTTGTGTGTTCCGTCTGGTTTGGTAGTCCTGTAAGTAACTTTGTTTCAAGAACAGCAATCCTTTGTAAAAGTCTGTGGCAGTTTGTGCAGCAAGTAGATTGTTGATGAGGCATTTCTTTTTCTTATCCTTTTGAATGAAGGCAGCTGTGTTTTTCCTTCTGGAATGTAAGCTGATGGCGGTGGGAGGCTAGACGGATGAAAAATTCCACTTTTTTGTAATCCTCCAGTCCTGAAAGTTTGTAAATTAACGTTGATGCCAAGCTTTGTTGTTTGAGCACTATGCTGATTTGCTGAAGTTAAAATTATAAGATAAACTAGATAGTAAAGTTTGAAGACAAACTTTATGTTGGCTTGAGAAAGCGTAGCCTGAACGTTTAAAACGGTTTGACATAAGTTTAGTTTAGTAGGCTATCTGTCTGTTAGTATGTTTAAGTATGAAGGTAGCATGATTTACCATGAAGCTAGCATGATGTTAGCATGATTAGCATGAAGCTAGCATGATGATAGCATGATTAGCATGAAGCTAGCTTGTTGCTAGCATGATTAGCATGAAGCTAGCATGATGCTAGCATGATTAGCATGAAGTTAGCATGATTAGCATGAAGCTAGCATGATGCTAGCATGATTAGCATGAAGCTAGCATGATGTTAGCATGATTAGCATGAAGCTAGCATGATGCTAGCATGATTTGCATGAAGCTAGCATGATGCTAGCATGATTAGCATGAAGCTAACATGATGTTAGCATGATTAGCATGAAGCTAGCTTGATGTTAGCATGATTAGCATGAAGCTAGCATGATGCTAGCATGATTAACATGAAGCTAGCATGATGCTAGCATGATTAGCATGAAGCTAGCATGATGCTAGCATGATTAGCATGAAGCTAGCATGATGCTAGCATGATTAGCATGAAGCTAGCATGATGTTAGCATGATTAGCATGAAGCTAGCATGAAGTTAGCATGATTAGCATGAAGCTAGCATGAAGTTAGCATGATTAGCATGAAGCTAGCATGATGTTAGCATGATTAGCATGAAGCTATTATGAAGCTAGCATGATTAGCAGGAAGCTAGCATGATGTTAGCATGATTAGCATGAAGCTAGCTTGATGTTAGCATGATTAGCATGAAGCTAGCATGATTAGCATGAAGCTAGCATGATGCTAGCATGATGCTAGCATGATGCTAGCATGATTAGCATGAAGCTAGCATGATGCTAGCATGATTAGCATGAAGCTAGCATGATGCTAGCATGATTAGCATGAAGCTAGCATGATGTTAGCATGATTAGCATGAAGCTAGCATGAAGTTAGCATGATTAGCATGAAGCTAGCATGAAGTTAGCATGATTAGCATGAAGCTAGCATGATGTTAGCATGATTAGCATGAAGCTATTATGAAGCTAGCATGATTAGCAGGAAGCTAGCATGATGTTAGCATGATTAGCATGAAGCTAGCATGAAGCTAGCATGATTAGCAGGAAGCTAGCATGAAGCTAACATTTATTGCGTTGCTAGGGTACTAAGTTTGGTTGCTAGGGAGAAAATTGGCATCCCATAATGATCACCCTTCAAGCCACAAGTAAAACGGTCCAACCCCCGTGTCTCTACAATGTTCTGATGCAGCGATATGAGGCTTTGTTTATTCCGTTGCTAGGGTACTAAGTTTGGTTGCTAGGGAGAAAATTGGCATCCCATAATGATCACACTTCAAGCCACAAGTAAAACGGTCCAACCCCTGTGTCTCTACGATGTTCAGATCCAGAGATATAAGGCTTTGTTTATTATGTTGCTAGGGTCTTCATATTTTGTTGCTAGGGGCGTGGCTTAATACCTAAATAAGAATCCTAAGAGACTGATTGGATGCCTGAGTAAAATGAGCCCACCCCTATGTCTCTATGACACTCTGGTGCAAAGATATCCATCTGGGCTTTTTATAATGGTAGTCTATGGGAGATGTTGCTAGGGTACCCAAAATTGTTGCTAGGGGCGTGGCTTAATAGCTCTGGGGTGATCCTAAGAGACTGATTGGATGCTTGAGTAAAATGAGCCCACCCCCATGTCTCTAAGACACTCTAAAGTGAAGATATACCATCTGGGACGCTTTTATTCCCTTTTATGGGCATGTTTCCTGCCCCATTATAAGTCAATGGGAAATTTTGGGGGCCTCTTACACCCCAGGGGTACAGCTTACACCCCATTGTGAGGTATGTTCTTACACAGCCTGTCAGCCTCCTTAAATGTGGTAAGCCAAAAGTTTCTACAAGTTTCTCACTCGCAGCTATGACCCGTCAAAGTTTGTCTCAATGTTAAGTCAATGGAAATTTTTGGGTGTTTCAGCGCCCCGTTTAGGAATTCGGAAGGTCCCATCAGTTAGAAAAGATATAGCAACTCGAGTCAGATCAGACCGAAGGTCTGTCCAAAGTTTGATGGCTGTAGCTTGAAAGCTCTAGGACGAGTTAGAGTTAGAAATTTTAGTCTCAGAAAAAGAATAATAATAATAAGTTTAAGTGCAACAACAGTATGTTGGCTTTCTCAAGCCAACATAAATATAAAAAGCGATAGAGCAAAGCACAAAGCAGTAAGCAAAAGCGTCCGAACTGTAGCAGAGCAGGAAGTGTTTTAGTTTTAATATTAACACACATTGCTATACAGTTGGGGCCACAATCTACTAAATAATTAAATAATCTAAATAATTTTTGTTTTCAATTGTAAACATTTTTATATGTACCATTTAATAATATTCCTCCAATTTTATGCAATGTGAAGTGAGCTAGAGTCCTTACCAGTGCCCGAACCTGCATACACATTCACAACTTCGGGAGCTTGAACGAATTGAGGCACTTGCCGAGCAGCACCCACAGGCATCTACAGTGGTTGGGTGCGCCGCTCTGATTTGCCCATGTAGAACGTCGCATTAGTTCCGCTTTTGGCGCTCGCGTGTAAAATCAAAATAAATTCATACTTTTTTTATTTGGTCAGCATGGGGGGGGCAACAGGGGTGGCCAGGGACATGTCTACAGAGGCACGGGCCACCCTTGGCCTCCACTTAGAACCGCCACTGCTGCAAAAACATGCTTTACTGTTCTCATCGTTGATATCCTACATTGTCATCATGTCTCATGGAAATAACAGCGCTATTTGGATATATTATGTTTTAATGCTTGTTTATGTGTTTACTGGAACCTGAAATGTAATCTCATTTTTACGACGTAGTCCTCAGGTCTTAATTTCTGTAATTTTCGAAAATAATGTGTTTTAAAATGTTTTATAACGGGAATATGTTAGCGTTGTCCAGGGCAAAATGAGTGTATTGTTGAGACTGCTACATCTCAATTTACTCTTGAATCATTGTGTCATGAGTTTCTTCTCCTGGAATGTACTTATTAGTGATATTTTTTTTTTAAATATTTAAATATTTTATACAGACATCTGTGCTGCACCTGCGATCCCTTTTTGTCTATAGTGATATTTTTTGCTTGATTTGTCTGTTGGCAATACATAAACCGTTCATAAAAATATAAAATATATAACAATAATAGTACAGTCTGTACTGCTCGCTATACCATTGCGCATGCGCACATGACGTTAGTAGTGGGGCGTGGCCAAAGGAGAAGCAGCTCATAAATATGTAATGACCACCTCAAAACAGCACAATCTGAAATGCAATGAAACAGAGGCTCCTAGAGATGGGTAACAATCTTTTCCTACAAGCTATTTCGAGCAAACAACTTTTGAAACATGTTTTATGGAACTCATACACCTATATAACTTGTGGAAAAGCAGTCATAAGATGGGCACTTAAAAATGTATGCCTATTCCGATGCAAAAAGGTGGTGCCCAGATAGGTTAGGGCAGGGATTCCCAAAGTGTGGTGCGCGAGCTGCCACCAGGGGGTGCGCGAGAGGAAAAATGTAATGGCGGTCTGTTTCTTTAAGTGGGATTTTTCCATAAAATAAAAAAATGACCATTAAACATTTCCTTTGTAATCGCTTTTATTTTAAATAAAAAACTATAATTAATTAGTTTTTGATAGAAACGTAGAAGACAGCTGCTGTCTTTTTCTACGCACTGCTCTTCACTCATGCACTGCAGCCGCTATATGCGTGCCAACTCGTTTCATTCATTCCATATATATTATAAATATGCTTAACTGACTGAAATCAGGGAAACTGTCAAGTGTGGGACGTCTTATGATAAAGTTGTTAGTCACGAAGGAGGAGAGGGACCAAGAGAGAGAGCCTTTTTTATGGCAAAAATAGAAATAATGAAATGTGACGAGACATGGGCACGTCTAATGCACAGGATACGCGAGCAATGTGTTTTCATGCATGGTAAAGAGACTGCCAATGAATTATATAATAAAATACATAAATACTTACAAAGACACTGTAGAGAACTTATTAAAAGCTTTAATTTTGTTTGAAACTTGAGCTGTTATAATGAATCTGCAAACTATTATACACCTTTTGTGCGAACAGTAAAGGCTTTCTTGAATGTCTGCACGTTACGCACGCATCTAGAAGGAGAGCGCACTGGTAAACATGAGGAAACTCTCATATATCATCTATTAGCTGACGTCAGTAAGTGTAAGTTTTTTACCATAGTAAACTGGAATGGCATCTAAATATCACAGTGGTTAAACGCATACATGGGGGCGCTCATCATCTACGCTGAGTGTAGCTGCGTCTGGTCGTAGTTTCAGATGGTGTAACACACGTAAATTTTTTTCACAATGTCAGACGTAGTTAAGCTCGACGTAGGACTAATGCTGCGTCCAGGCAACCTGTAACCTGTAAATCACGACTTCAAAACCACAACTCACGACTGTGAACTGGGAGTACATCGATCTAGTACGAGTTCACGGGTGGGAAGTCACGGGTTTGACTGCCGTTCCAGTGCACTTTCACCGGTAGAAGGTTGTAAAAACACGAGTTACAGGCTGCCTGGAACGCATAGGGTGGTGAGTCGTGGTTTTGAAGTCGTAACTCACGGGTTTAAAAACCTGCCTGGAACGCAGCATTACACCCAACTTCTTAATGTCCGGCTGTTGCAACTGGCCCCTGGTTATTTGCGCATGATTAAACATGAGTCTTTAAAAACAAATCTTTTTAGCCTTTTTTTTAGTGGGGATTGGGGGTGTGCCAACCCGGTTGGGACATAGAAGGGGGTGCGCAGGAAAAAAGTTTGTGAACCCCTGGGTTAGGGAAACGATTTTGTAGTTCGTAAATCCAAATGAATCCATATGGAATATATTCCGACAGTTTAAGATACGATCTTTGAATCTTTGAAGTCCAAAATATTTTATTTTTACAATCGCCTTAACTCCAGTCATGTCAATAAAGTTTCCATGATAGAATTTAGTAGCCTAATTGTAGTGACTATTTTGTCTTTAGTTTGTTCTTTGTCACATTGATGTTGACTGGGGAAATCTTTGACGCTTGCTTGTTCCAATAAACGAAGAAAAATCCAAAAGAATAAATGTGAAAGAGTAGGTGGGTTTTATTACAACAAAACAAATAGTACAGATCCTTTATCTGTTAAATAAATTATAAAGAGAATTGCTTTAAGAGCACAAAAAAGAGGCAGCAGTTCATTCAAACATTCCTGTGGCAAGGTCAAAAAGCTATGTGCTCCCAGTCAGCCACACCTCCACCTTGTCACCTTCCTATTTAATGTCCTTTTGACCTGTAGAGGGCACAAGTTCTCAAAAATAGAACAATAAGGAAAACATTATTAGAATAAATCATTATGTGAAATAAAATGATTAAAAATGGCTCCTACACTAATATTAAAAACTTAAGCAAACAACAAGACATAGGCCTAGGTTTTCTTACCACTCGCCATTGTAGCAGTCAGAGAATTTGGCCTTTGATAATTGAATATTTATATGCTAATTAATTAAATTAGGGGCGTTTACAAGGCGAAGTTCTAAGAGCATTCAACTGCGCACAGTTTCAACATCATTTGTGATTTATAAACTGGAAATCTGAAAAAGAGGCTTACGCACGTTTTTTTTTTTTTGTGCGTACCAGGGGCGTCACTAGGATCATTTTAGGGGGGCGAAAATCAAAATAATATAAGTAAAGGAAAGCTTATTAAATATGTTTGTTTCATTTCATTTAAAATATTAATATTTCAACATTTGAACTCCTTCCTTTTAAAAAGTGTAAGGCACCTGTGTATTTGTCTTTGGTATGGTAGTATACATTGTGTATTACTAGTAAGTTTTTGAGGGTTCAACGTGGTATTTTTAATATTAGCTTGGCTTGGTTTACCTATCTTAACATTTTAAACAATACTAAAACGTATCAACAAGTAAAATAAAATAAAACAACAAGTAAAAGAAAAAAGTTTTGATTAAACTATATCAGAAAGTAGTAAGTACCCATCCAGATTGTTTTATCTATTGTGGTAGCCCTTGCTTATAAAAAGGTTGGAGACCCCTGACCTACAGTAGACATAGGGGCTGTTTCCCAAACAGGGCTTAAGTCTAGTTCAAGACTAAAATGCCTGTTTGAGTTTTAGTCCTTAACTAAAGTTAGCTTGCACTAACATATCTTAAAATACATCAGTCACATTGTTTTGTCTCAAGATGCACACCTGTAATATTTTTGTAAGGTATGCTTGTAAAAACTACATAAACATCCTAATATAACTAAGCTCGAACTGATTTTGCCAAGTGGTTGATGTCCTCAGGGCAACATATTGTGTTGACCCAAGGACAACATTTTTCTAAATAAAACCTAAAAACCACCCCAAACCCCAACCATAACCAAACCCTAAAATCAGAGGGACATGATAAATGAAAAACAAAGGTCTAGAAACAGCTAATTCTGATTGTAAGCTTAAACTTAAAACAAACTGTTAACTTATTTCTGAAATCTGATTGGTTGATTAAAATGTGGTCCCAGGGTCAACATGATGTTGCCCTGAGGACATCAACCACTTGGCAAAATCAGGAGAGCCATATAGCTAAGGCCTTGTCCTGGCTTAATCTAAACCCTGTCCTGAAAACCACATCATACACTGAAAAAATAATTAATTGAATTTAATCATTTTTTTAAAGGTAAGTGGTTGCAATCAATTTATTTAAGCTACATTTAATCAAAAAAGAGTAGTAAAGTTAAATAAAATATAAAACTTTTGTTTAAATGTAGCTTAAATAAATTGATTGCAACCACTTACCTTAAAAAAATTAATTAATTCAATTGATCATTTTTTTCAGTGTACTGCATCTTGACAACTCAGTAGGTAGATCACTTGTTGGTCAGTCCCCTTTTCTATATTTTAGATCTGTATAATTCCCAGATTAATACAGTGGCTATCAACTAATAATATTAACCTATAAGATTAGCAAATCCGGTTTATGTTTACATTTATGTTAACACACACATTTATCTTATTTTCTGGTTAAAAGTTTATTTTGTCAAAAAAATCCTTGGCTAAGGTTTCTATGTGAGCATAGAAATGCAAACAGTTAAATGATGTGTTTGTACTGGAAATGTGTATGTGTATTTGCACAGTGAATAATGAATCAGGAAGTCTTTTTAGTCATTGTAAAAAAATCTCCATTCCCAAATGAAAATGTTCTAGTCCCATATATGACACACAGGGAATACAATGGAATAGTGGATTGCAATAAGGTTAGTAGTATACAACCTAATAGTTAAATAATATTTTTTTAATCATACCCTTACTGGGGACTGAGCCCCCCTAAAATGAAAATCCTAGTATCGTCCCTGGTGTGTACGCTCCTTTTCTCTGAATCACATGTATGATCATTTTAGAAATGGTCTTAGATGAATGATAGTTTCTACATTGCACTTTTATAAAGGCCCCAGGTACCAAACTTTATCTCTCTTTATCTCTCCCCAGGTGAAAAAGTAGTAGGCTACACTTCCATAGTGTACTTAAAGTGCTTTTTCACATATTAATTTTGTACTTAATATACTAAAAATTCATCTTTAGTACTTCTTAAGATGTTCTTAAGATTATATAAGTGTACTCATTTGTGCTATTTTGAGACACCATGAAAATGAACTAAAATGCACTTTTAACATTAAAAAATGATTTTAGTTAACACTTTCATACAGAGATGGGTTCAAGTTTACTACAAGTGGTACCTAAATACATTTTTTAAATACATTTTAGCACATTTTAGTTAATATAATGGTGTCTCAAAATAGCACAGTGAAGTACACTTAGATGTTCTTAAGATTGTCTCAAGCTGAATTTTTGTATTAAGTACAAAATTAGTGCGCAAAAATAGAGCACTTTCAATGAAATGTTTTACCCACAATCCCATTTTCCAGGAGTTTTAGGAAGAGTCCTTCATGCGAGATTGAGTTGAAAGCCTTCTCAAACGAAGACTTTACTTGTGTCTTGGTGTGTAGATGTTTGTCAGTGATAGTGTGGAGGGTATAAATGTGGTCTGATGTTCTGTGTTTGGGCTGAAATCCAATTTGACTTTTTCCAGGATTTCATTTGTTTTAAGAAAATTTTGTAGTCTTGTATCAATGATTATTTCCCCCAGGTTTCTGTTGACACAAATGTCCTTGTAATTATTTGGCTCAAAGTTGTCTCCATGTTTGAAGATGGGTGTAATTAGGCCCTGGTTTCAGGTGTCTGGTAAAAATATCCCACCCTCAGAACAATGTTAAACAATTTTAGTAATTGCTGTCTTAAATTTGTCATTTGTGTTTTTGATAATTTTTTCTCTCTCTCTCTCCCCACACCTCTCTCTCATATATACAGAGATACACAGGTAATAGTAATTTTCATAAAGTTAATCGTTATGTAGTTTTAATATTACTTTCATAAATTAAAAAATACTATTTAGCTGAACACGTAATTACAGACTTATTTTTTGCTTAATTTTTTTGTTCTCTATATTGTACATAATTGTAGATGCTGAATAAATTTGTGCAAAAAAACAAATTTCTTTCTTACAGGTCTTGAGTCTCAGCTAAAAACAGAACAGCAGCAGACAATGGTAGATATAACATTCAGATCAATATTGTCTGAAATCAAAGACATACCTGCTTATTCTACTTTTAAGAGAACTTAAACAACAATTTAAAATCTCATAATATTAGCTAAATATTTAATTTAATAATCTTCCAGTCTAACGATCTGCAGAGCAGAGGAAATCAACTCTCAGAGCAATCCCCAAACAATGAAGGTAATCTTGACCAACACTGGATACACAACCATAAAATGATCTCTTCACCACATTGATACATGTATCAGATCACATAGGTTGTGTAAATAATGAGAACTGTATGAAAATATGAAAATTCAAAGTTGTTCCTCTCTTCTTAATGAAATACAGCAGCAGCATGGCAGAACCAAGACCCGATCAATATCGTCCTTCTGGGAAGGACTGGTGTTGGGAAAAGCTTGGCAGGAAACATGATACTGGGAGAAAACAGATTTAGATGTGGAATAGGTCTGTCATCTATTACAAAAGTGTCTAGTGCTGAGTGTAAAGAGATTGATGGCAGAAATGTCCGTGTCATTGATACTCCTGGTTTTTTTGATACCACACTTTCAAACAAAACATTGACATGGGAGTTTGCAAGGAGTGTGTATCTGTCCACACCAGGAGTTAACGCGTTCTTGTTCGTTGTGCCATTTGGTAGATTCACAGAGCATGAGGCAGATATATTGAATCAAGTGAAGATGATTTTTGGGGAAAATGTGCTGAAGTATGTTATAATCCTCTTCACACACGGGGATGAATGTGACCACAAGACAGTAGTCTCAGAGATAGATCAGAATCAATTTGTGAAAAAAGTCATACAGAGCTGTCGTGGGTATCACATCATTAACAACAGAGATCTGAATAACAGACGACAGGTGACTGAACTACTGCAGAAGATCCTGCTTATCAATGGTTACTACACACATAAGATGTATGATTGGGCACGAAAGAATCTATTTGAAAAGATTTTGCATTACTTGTAGTTTTTCATTGATGTTGTTAAATATTTCACTGGAGTAATCAACAGTTTCACAAAGTCATTTCCACCAGAATCATATAAACTACTTTAATACTATCATTATACTATATTATTCTGTAGAAATTACAGTTTTACTTGCAGCTGGTTGCCAGTAACTTACCGTAGATTTATATTTGTTATTTGCTGGCAAATAATTTTTTCAAAGTTAAATGAACATTAAACATTTCTCTTCTTTGTCTTTGTCTTTACAGAGTAAAACTAAAATAACAGCATCAAGCAAAACATTCTGGGAAACTTAATCTGAAGGTTAATGATGATTTCTGGTTCCCAGAATGCTTTGCATGAGGCTGTTTTTTTAGTTTTACTCTGTAAAGAGAAAGACTCGTAAATGTTTAATGTTCATCTAACTTTGAACAAAATGTTGCCAGTAAATAACATCAATTTAAATCTACGATAAGTTACCAGCAAACAGCTGACAGTAATACTGTAATTTCTACAGAATAATTTTTTTAGAGTGTTTATATGAATATTACTGGTCATATCCTTAGAACTGTGTTTATGAGTAATAAATATAAGCAACATCAAAAATGATTTATACGTTTTAGATATTAGCCATGTTAACAGTGTTAAGTTAGTCAGTGTCAAATCTAAATCTGTATTCCAGTTAATTTTACTAATAGTTTTCTGATGTATACCATGATTTTTTAAAATGTAGTTTTCTTTTTATTTCTTTTTTATCTTGAAGCCATCACAGGATAATCATGGCTGAATTAATGTGTATGACTTTATTGTGTATCCAGTAAATTTAATTCAAAATGTCTACCAGTATGTATCTGGTTTTAAAAGCTTATGTTTATGCCAACTGTACTTTCACAAGTTAAAAAAAATAAAGATATATTTCATAAATTAGAAACAGTCTGGGGTAAATAATTTGTTTAAAATAAAGACAATGTTTAAATTAAATGCTATGTGATCTTTTGTTTTGTAAAATAGTTTAATATAAGACCTTTAGTTCGGAGTTTTAAGTGAGACAAGTTTTTTTAATCAGGTTTTTGTAATTGATACAAACAAACAGCTATTGTTGTTAGCAAAAACTTTATTAGTTAGCTGTAGATTCTACTGACTTTAAAATAAAAACAATTGTACACTGTAAAAAATGTTTTGTGGCTTGGTAAATTTAACTAAATAAAATAGTGAATTCTATTTTTACAAAATATTCTTGGTATTACCGAGCCCCTAAGGTGACATTGCAGAAAAAAAATCTAAAGTTTAGTTTCATGTGCTCACGTGAAACTTTCATGTGCTCACGCAAAACATTCATGTGCAGAATTTTTTTTTTAAGTTTAGTTTCACGTGCTTGTGTGAAACTATCGCATGCTCACGTGAAACTATTGCGCGCGCACGTGAAACTAAACTAAAAAATTCTGCACATGAAGGTTTTGCGTGAGCACATAAAAGTTTCTCGTGAGCACATAAAAGTTTCACGTGAGCACATGAAAGTTTCACATGAGCACATGAAACTAAACTTTAGATTTTTTTTCTGCAATGTCACCTTAGGGGCTCGGTTAGTGATGGGAGAAACGAAGCTTTTCAAAGCTTCGAATCAATTGAACCAATTGCTTCGAAAATTGGTTCAGTTTTTCGAAGCAGTTCGAAACACCACACACGCTGGCGACCCCTGCTGGTCAAAATAGTGTAAAGCAGATATGGCCAAACATTTTACACTTTTTTTTACAAAATAATAGCAAGATTTTTATTAAAATATGTTTAAAAAATTATTTAACTTAATTAAGACATAGTTAAAAGTGTATTATGTGTTTTTAGTTTTATTTAGGGCAAACAAATCATTAAAACTAACTACCCTTTTAATTATGCACATTTTTGTCATTAAATCTGTCTATAAACAATAAATAGACAAAATGGCAGCGTTATTAGTCAGAAGGATAAATGTTTTATGAACTTTCATAATAAAACTGACCCGAGTTCACCGAAACATATTAGACACTGGTCATGTGATCAACTCCCCCTAGTGGTGAACCATCGGATTTTCGAAACGTTTCGAAACAGTTATGACGTAATGAAGCATCGTTTGCTAAAATCACGTGACTTTGGCCAGTTTGAAATACGCTCCGAACCACTGATTCGAAACAAAAGATTCGTAAATGTTTCGAAGCCTCATGAAGCAGTGCTTCGAAAACGACCATCACTAGGCTCGGTATGTTTTTAACCAAATTTTAGTAATAAAAAACACAAAAATGTGAGTAATTCTACATGAACACATTATTTAGTAAATCTTAAACTAAATTTTATCATATAAAATTTGTAAGAAGGAAATTAAATTTAAAAAATTGGTTGAAACTTCTTGAATAATTTTAGAAAATACTAACTACTAAAAACTAACTAGTCAGTGGACTAAAAATAATAGGTTTTATTTACTTAAAAATATAATGCATCATTTTTGCAGCCACAATTGGTTAAATTGCTTAAAATTCCATGTAAAACTTACTTAAAAAAGTGGATGCAAAAATTATGCACTTTATTTTATTTTTTAAGTAAGTCCAGCAAATTATTTTTTGTAACACTTTACAATAAGGTTCATTGGTTAACATTAGTTAACTAAATTAGTTAACATTAACTACTAATGAACTGCACTATACAGCATTTATTAATCTTTGTTAATGTTAATTTCAACAATTACAAAAATGTTAAAAAATCTTGTTAACATTAGTTAACGCACTGTGAACTAACATGAACAAACAGTTAAAAGTTGTATTTCTATTAACTAACATTAACAAAGATTAATAAATACTGTAACAAATGTATGGCTCATGGTTTGTTCATGTTAGTTAATACATTAACTAATGTTAACTAATGAACCTTATTGTAAAGTGTTACCTTATTTTAAAAATAAAATGTATGTCTGAGAGAATGCGGATTCATTTTGATGATTACCTTGATTATGGATAGGCCAAATGCTTTCAACACACAAATGCCATATAACATTTAAGGGGGGTGTCTTTTTTATTTTTTACACATATACATTCATTTTTACCAATCCACTACATAAACACAACAGCCCTACAATGACAAAAAAATCACCCGCCACATTACACTTTTTAATACCCATTAATGTTGTATGACGACAAAACAATTGTTATTAGCATGAATAGACCGAATGCAAGCCCCACAATAAGTTTATTATTAAAGTCAAACAACAGTATATTTACTTTCTCAAGTCAATGTTTTTAGTGAAGAATTTACTGGCATCTAGTGGCTATGCTGTGCAACTAACACAAGAAGATACAAAAACATTTACATTTACTGAAGTTTTTTTTAAATAAGTAAGAAAAAAGTAGAGGTACCTTTCTTTGAAAATTATATTTTCATTCACACCACGTCTACTTTTTCTTGGCTTCACCCCAGGCCTGCTGTAGCACCTCAGTGCCTCAACCGTATTTTGTAAGCAAAACCCAGAAATAAGTTTACATTTTAACTCTTGTCTCAACCCAGAGACAATGTTTTTTTTTATTCAATTTTGGTTTTGGTTAAATGTCTTAAAATAATTGAGCTTGTGTTAATCCAATATCTCAAAAAGATGAATATCTCAAAAACAGTGCAACATGGGCACAATTCCCAAACAATATTAATTCACAGAGTATTTCTTTATTATGGAACATGTTTTTAAATAATTTTAACCCTTTGGCATAGGTTAGATTTTAGGTTAAAAAAAATAAAAGTAAGAAAATGTAAATGTTCTTTTTGTGTCAGTTGCACAGTGTAGTAGAGGCCAGTAAATTCCTGAAAAAGTAAAAAAAAAACTAAAAAGGACACTTACTGTTCCTGCTGTGTTGTTGTATCTTAAAAGGGTTTAGTATCACAAGAATCACAGCTTTCCAAAGATATGTGACATGCTTAGTTTTTTGTTTTTGAGTTTTCTGTCAAATAATGCAGTGTTGCTCCCATTGGAATTTAAACTTTAAGGGGTTAATAAAGTTTGAAAGTTGTCAGAATCTTGGTGGTAATGAGAAACTTTAGTGACCAAGGTTAACTTTAATCCCTGGTACATGCATTCAGTCTTTTAAATTCATAAAAGTTGTTTGTGAAGATTATGAAAGTGTGACATGTTTTGTCAAGTATGGTAACCAGACTCATATTGTGACTTCTGCATGTGTAACCCATTTTCCGTGAGTAGTGAACACTAGTAGCAAAATGTATAAGTATCATAACCTTATGTTGATCACAGAGCTTTTGGGGCAAAGTTTTTGAACTAATGGGAAGCCAACTTTCGGGATGGCCTACAAAAATACTTAATTCCTGCACCTTTCATTACAGGCAAAATTGTGATTTATGCACATACAGCAAAAAAATATATTTAGAAATGAATTTCAAAATATACAAAAAATTGCCCAAAAATAATTGCTGAAATATTTACAAAAATATATTTTTCACCAATATATTTTTAGCCATTTTTTGTATATTTTAAAATATATTAAAAAACAATAAAAAAAAGCCAAAAAGTAAACATAAAAGGTTTGAAAGGGCTAAAAATATATATTCAACTGTAAAAATATACTTTATAAACTTCTTTATTTTGGCAAGGAAAAATATATTTTTTGCAATATGGGTTGTAAAATTAGAAATGTATTTGTTGCTTCCAAAATACTTTTGGAAATAGGCCTAATTGTTGAAATTTTGCAAGGAAAGCATATTATTTTGACATATTACACTGTAAGAGCCCTAACTTTACAAAATGATGTTACTTGGTGCCATGAAAAAAGCTTTCGTATATTTTTTATAATTTTTCAAAAACATGCTCAACCAAACGGTTGATTTGTCACTTTATGGTAAAAGTAGAAAAGGTAATGTTTTCAAATCATCAATTTCTGCAGTCAGAATGTACTATTTACTGAGAAATATACATTTCTGATCATTCACAGCTATGAATATGACACAGCTATTGTTAATTCTTATTGAATATATTGAGATCATTTTTAAGTATGTATTGCCTCTTCTGGATATTGTTTGAAATAAATAACAAATTCATATAATTAATGTATGGAAATCATAATTACTGATTAATTAGTCAATAATTACTTCTTAAATGATGTTTTAAATTCTCTGAAGGATTGTTTAATGTTGGCTTACTCTACACAGCATTGCTGGTTTACAAAGAAATGTTTATTTATCAAAAAAAGAAAAAAATCCTGTTGCACTACCACACGTGACAGTGTGTTTCTTGAATCATAAATTAACCTAAAATGCCATTGTATTACTATCTTTTGCCTTCTTTTATTTTAGGTTTTGAATGCAGAAAGAATGTAATATCTTTATTTTTGTTACTTTTAGTTATTTTTTATTGCTACAAAAAACAAGAAAACGCTTTATTTCATACCAAGCCCCCAAGGTGACATTGGAGTAAAAAAATCAATAGTTTAGTTTCATTAGCTTTTGTTTTCACGTGTGCACATGAAACTAAACAAATTTTTTAGGGGCTCCGTAATTTCTGGAGTTAAAATGAAAACCTGAAATATTTTAAACTTCAATAAATAAAAAATATTTAATATACAAAACTATTTTATTTTGATTATGTTTTAAAAAAATTTGTATTATAGTTCATATTTTCTGATTTCGATAGCATGTATGAATTCCTTTAGTGAATTCCAACCATTTGGTATAGGCTGAGATTTAAAATATTATGGGATGTGCTGAAAAAAAAACGCATTGAGTTTGTTAACTAGCGACATCATAAGATGAGAAATGGCAAAAAAAAATCAAATGCCTTTTTTTGGTGAGGCAGTTAAAGGGTTAAGCTTTCAATTCTGCAAAATGTATTTAGCATACATTTAAAACATTTTTGGCCAGAGAAATTTATTTTTGCCGTATGGGTGGCAACTTTATGCTAATAAAACAAGACCTGCGATGTTCTAGTTACGCGATCATTATTGCAGGACATTATTGCATGTTTGACAAATGTGGTAAGTTTTATAGGAATTACATAAATATTAAAAAAATCACATACTAGAGTATTCAACACACCATTTTAGAGAATAATATTTTTTAGACTACAGTCAAGGGTTTAAAATACTGTTTGAAAAGCAACAAAACAACAAATGATGCCAAACTAAATGGACAAAGTAAGATTCCCTGATCATGAAATAACCATTGCTGAATTTATTAAAACAAGGTAATCGAGTATCAGAAATCATATTTGCAATTCTCCAATGATGAGCCTGTATATCTTCATATATACTTGTGCAATAAAAGCTTTAGCAGTTTTTCTTCCTACCGTTCACTTCTCCTCTAGTGTAGTTCTACATCAAACTGCACCGGTCAGAAGAATACAACTACTTTTTATTTAATGTATTACACTTTTGATAAACTGGTAAATCCTAATGAATAAAGTCAAGTCAGTCAATATTTTATTTCACTCAGAAAAATGTCAACATGGGAATCTGATTTAATTTCTGTATCATGCCAACTTTAAAGTCTCCATACATTTCACAATGATACAAACACAATCTCACATAAAACAAGCACAGTGAAATTCATATCAATCTTTATTTGTACTTAGAAATTTTGCGCAACAAATCTTTTTTTTTGTCCTTCAATGATTTACACCAGGGCAGATTAAAAGTCGATCTGAATCTCTCATGCCTTGAATTCCTGCAGGAGCGACTGAAACGGACTTCTTACATAAAGTGCTTCTGTCAACGATCACTTCTCTTGTTTCGCAATAGAAAAATGAAAAGACGGTGGAGGACGAAAGTTTCCATGGCTCACGATAAGAGTGAAGGAAGAAGTTCCTTAAAAAAAGAGAGAGAAATACAGATAGAGCAAAGAAAGTTCAATGAAGGCCGTTTCAGCCCAGGATCAGACTGGATTTGCCACCGGGTGGGTTCCTCCGGCCGGAGGGGAGGCCGGCGGGTGCCGAGGGGGCAGAAGGTTGTGCGGCGGCGACGTCTTTCTGCTCCGGGGCTTCTTCTGAAACAAACACATACGGGCGTGACAATGGTTAGAACAAAATGAGAATAAAATGCACAACACCTATAGTACAGAAAACCAGGGGCCTCATTTATAAAGCGCGCGTACGCAAAAATCCACGGCATAGTCCATATTTATAAAAATGGTCTTTGACGTGGAAAAGTGCTTTGCAGGGCTCGTGGCTGCTCACCGGAGGGGCGCTAATTCAAAATCTGTGTTTGTCGCGTCATGTGAACCATGTGCATCACGTGTTTTGTCAAAATAAGTGCCTGCTGCACACGCGTCAAAACCATTTATGATAAGAGAGACACTCACGTTCACAAAATATACGCAAGACACTCCCTTAACAGTAAACTCTGATTACACATGAGATTATACGAGTATCTGGCAAAAGCGAGGGTCTCTTTTATCATAAACCCTTTTTTTATAAATGAGGCCCCAGGGGTTTTCAAACAGTTTAAGTAAATATTTTAATAATTGTATTTAATGTGTAACCTAAAACATTTATTTTTCATCCATTAAGGTTTTATCAGAAGTATTTAAAACATATACGAGTTCTCAGTTTTCTGATGTATTGTAGTGTTGTGTAATGGTCACATGACATTCAGATTAAACTAATAATTTTTCTATTAATAAGAGTTTTATTTAATTTAAATTGTTAGATTTTTTAAATTATTTATTACATTTAATTGTATTTATTTTTTATTAACCCACTAACCCCCTACAATTCCCCTGCAAACCACTAGGGCTTTACAAACCCTAGTTTGAGAAACCCTGTCACACCACAAAAACTTATACTCAAAACCAGGGCCGGCCCATCCAACAGGCAATACAGGCGATAAGATGAGGGCCCTCAATGCATATTATTTTGTCGTTTCACAAATCTCATGGACGCGATCAGCAGGCAATATGCGCTGCATGCGCAGGGACCTTATTGATTAAAATAGGGATCACAAAGACGGTAGGTAAAAAAGCACAGGGATTTAATAACAGGATCAATTCCCCACACAACAATCTACATTAAAATGATAATAAATACAAAACATTCGTATAAATAAAAACAAAATATTACAAAATAAGAACAGAGTGGGCTACTTTGCATAATGTTAATGACGCCATTGCGCTAGCGGAGGTGTCTCTCGTTGCGCATGCTTGGAAATTAAACATTTTGGATTATGGGTAATTAGTATCGTATAACAACGCAATGGTTATGTTACATCTTTTAATAAAGATAAAAACAAGACTTGTTTTAGTGAGGTTGCGGTGGTTTGGCAAACTATGGCATTAAAACGATACCTTTTAGGAGCTAAAGAGAAAAAGAGAAAAGCAGAGGAAGAAAAGCACAAAAAAAGGTATTTTCTGATTTACGTTGTTTAATGCCTATGCTAATTTAATAATATTTTCATTTTGGTCTGTTTAATTTCACTTGTCAAATTGCATTGCTATGAAATTTTTTACACCAGCGGGGGCCCATTGTCATGATTTCGCCTAGGGCCCCATAACCCCAAGGGCCGGCCCTGCTCAAAACCATTATTAAAGTCAAATATAAATAATCACTACATTTTTGGCATTAACCTTAAATATTTTTACGTTTTTCAAATAATTGTTTATATATTTTTTAATTTACAGTCATGCATTTGGCAGATATGTTTATCCAAAGCAACTTACAGTGCATTCAGTCATCTATATTTTATCAGTAGGTTTGTTTAATGGAATTCAAACCCATCACGCTTATGTTGCCAGTACAACGCTTTACCAGTTAAGCTACGGAGATAAACCCATATTGAATAGGTGACTTTTTTTACCAAAATCCCTTTCAATAAACAATGTGGTTTAACATTCAAGCTTTGACAATTTTAAGTCAATCACACTGAACACTCGCAAAAATGCAGTAGGTGGAGCCAAATACACAAAAGTTCACCTGGGTTAAAGCAACCTGATAAACTACGCTCATTTACAGTAAGGCAGACTTTTTTGCTTTTTTTAAAAAATGACAATACACATCAATTAACACGAGAAACAAGTCTCCTATGCAAGTGTGCAGGTTTTAGCCATTCTGGTTCATTTTCATCTGCAGTCTGTGGCAGATTAATGTTAAACACACAGAAAGAAATGTACATACAAAACCAGAAGCAAACAGAAATCGTTTTAGAGAAAGCAGCAAGAGACTTCTACTGTTAATGAAATATTCATATTTTTTTTCACAATAGGATTGGCAGCCTGGGCTAATTGTTATTAAATCCAGATGGACTGTAGGTTATATATGGTATTGTATGTCATATGAAAAGCATTAAAGAATGTGGGTTGCCTTGAGTATTTATTTATATAGGTATTTATTCAATATTAATTTATTAAAGTAAAACAATAAGTAAGAATTTTATACATTATACAATGTGTAAATATTTATGACAGTAGCACTGATATTTATTATCGCAAAGCCTAATACACTAATCCAAATTATTTTGGCTTTGTGCGTTTGACTATAAAACATGTGAAGAGAATATGAAGACTGTCAGCGCTTCAGACCGAGTCTGCTTCTCTACAGACCGCCATTAATATTATTAGATTAGACATAAGATAATACTTCAAGATAGCGAGCTCAACAGTACCAGAAACAACATCCATTACTGGTAGACACATCACAGTCCCAACAGGGCTTAATCTTGAATATTAAAGCCTCTTTATAGTAACACAAATCCTAAAAGTTTAAGATGTCTTGTGTAATATCTGATTATGACAGGCTGTGGTTCTGATGTTCGGTTATTTCATCACAACAAGCACCAAATCAATCAGCCTCCATCTAAACTAATACCCATCAGTTTATCTTTGCTAAAAAAAAAAACAGACTCTTCTTCTGTGTTGTTCATCTTTCAACAATCTATTAAAAATACATTTTACACATTGTCAAAATGACAAACTGTAAACGAAGTAATATTCATGTTCATATAAAACCTGATGAATTTGTGCATGTTACGTTTGAATTTACATATTAAGTTTACATTATGCATTTGCCAAAGAGCATGCATTTATGCATTTGTTCAAAATGATTTCAAGCTTTATATATTATGTGTATTTCTTGAGATCAAACCCATAACCTTTATCCTTCTATTAATGGAACGCTTCAGAAACACTGTATGGCTTTCTCAGAATAAAAGATTCAAAAACTTAAATGGGGCATTACCCTTTCAAAAACTACACCTGTGTATACATATTAATACTTCAAAGAAACATATCCATACCAAATGTCTACAAAGGTTATTGTCCCAGTAACAGCTTTTATATAATTTCATCTAAGAGTGTAGTTCATAAATCAGACTGACCCCTACATACGATGACCCCCCCCCCCCTCCCTTTTCAAAGTCTACCTTTTAACTTTTTGAAGACCAACTCTTGTCTTTTATAAAGAAAATGCTTTTATTTGAAAATACTTTTTATCAGTCAAAGGGGACGAGTTTGGTTCCCCACATTCTTTAATGCTTTCATAAGACATACAATACAATATATAATCTGCAGTCCATCTGTATTTCTATTAGCTTAGGTTGTCCATCTCATTGTGAAAAACATGTAGCCTATTAATATTTCATTAACAGTAGAAGTCTGCCTTACTGGAAACCTAAACCAGCTTGCTTCAATCCAGGTGAACTTGTTTATGTGTATTTGGCGCCACCTACCACATTTTTGCGGATGTACAGTCTAAAGCACGAATATAACATGACATCATTTATTGATATGGACGACAAAAATGTATTCATTAATTTATTTATAAGTGTACATAAATGAGTAAATACATAAATTAAAAAATAAATGTAGAAATACCAAAATAAATGAATCAATATAGAAATGCAGAAATAAATAATAATTAATTAAATGCAGAAATAAATGCAGAAAAATTATTTAATAAATGCAGACATAAATAAAAAATAAATATTTTTCCAAAATATCAACTTTTAATTTTATTTTTGCACCACATTTATTTATTTCTACATTTATTTATGCATTATACATTTATTTATTTAAGTATTTCTGTGTCCATATGTTAATAAGGTAGGCAGTATCAACCTCTGTCAATGCAGGATTGGTTAAAAACAGACCTTCCAGAAAAAATCCTTGATCTTGTGGCATGTTTTCTTAAAAAATGTGATAGAATATGTGGGATATTTATGCAATTTATTGCGATGAAATTGCAAAAATTGCGGGAACTTGCAAAAACTATTTGCAGCTTTTCAATGATGTTCACGTTACATAATCACGTCATTTCATAACATTCCTATGGCGACATGGTACATGGCTGCGCTTGTGTGAAGTAAATGCAAAAATCTTCAACTTTCTGCTAAGATGTATGTGATTTATGCTACGCAAATGCAGGGATTATGAAATCATGCAAGCCCTGCATATTTTGCGCATGGAAATCTGCAATTTATGTGAAAGTGCGGCGCATAAATTGCAGAATTGAAAAAATGCGATCCCCGCATAAATATGAGGATTTTGGCTGATTATGCATTGAATCATGTGATCGCATAATTGCGTTTTTTCTGGAGGGACTGCAAAAGGATCGTTGTGGCTGTGACTCCACTACATACAGTCCTTACATATGGTGGACTTTGCTGCTGATTGACGCATGCTCCGACAAAACAATATATTTATTTATGTCTGCATTTTATTTATTTCTGCATTTAATTCATTACTTATCTCTGCATTTATTTATTTCTACATTTATTTATGCATTTCTACATTTATTTATTTACACAAGTCAAGTTTTGTCCTCCATATATTGAGAGTCATTTCCGTGAAAAAAATGTTGTCTGATATTCGGGACAATACGGTACTTTCTTTAGAAGACTTTTTTACAAACAATTAAAAAACAAACTTCATTAATCCACAATGTGTGTGTATATTTCAGCTGAAGTAAGATTGTGTTAAAACTGCTTGTTTACTGGTAAAGAGCCAAACTCCTCAGACCCGATCAGTGAGAAATAGATTTACAGTATCTAAACGCGCAGGACTCTTAAACAAACCCTTCTTTATTTAAAGTAATAACACGACTCCATGTATTAACAAGACAGTACGTTAACAACTCATCCTGATCTCTGCTCTACAAGGGGATGAGATATGATGAGAGATTTCCATAAGAAATCAGTCATTTCAAATATGAATTCAGTGTTTCTACAGCTGCTCTCAATGAGAAGAGCAGACCGGCGTTCCGGCCAGCAGACATGGAATCATGGAATATTCTCATTAAAAGGGAAAATTCCAGAACTAATGCAAAGTTTCACCAGCAGCATTTTAACAAATAGAAGTCATGCAATAGAGAGAGAGAGATACACATCTAAAGTACTGCATTTCTGAGGACGATTACAACTAAATACTGATATTAACAAGAGTAAAATGATTCTTACCGATGTTTTCCTCTTCATGGTCATTTTGATCCTGCAAAGCGAGAGCAGATGAGATCATCAGACATCTTTATATAAACAAGCACACACAGAGTTTTGTAAACCTGACTGAAGTAGCAAACCTCAAAAACATAAAATGATGTGATTTACAATGCAACAAAGCACGTTTATGAATGAAACTGGTTATTTATTTATACTTCATGAAGAGAGGTGCCCAGCAAGCAAGTCAAAATTTCCTCTAGTTTAACTGTATGTTAACTATAGACCTGATATAGGCTAGGTGTAACCCACTTCTATCCAAAATAAACTTGAATTTGTTTACGTGCTGTTTTTGCCTAAATAAACCGTGAGATGTTTGATATCTAATCATGTAAGCAAAGTCAATGGTGATTAAAAGTTGTTTGCTTTCATTTATTTATTTTTGTGCTATGGTTAGACATCCATTTAAGATTCAATGAAAGCCCAAATTTTGCCTTATTTTATCAAAAGATGTCTGAACTGTGTTTGGATGTCTATTAGATATCTTTTAAATGCAAAATTGCATGCTGGGTTCAGAATGTTATTAGATCATACAAATGTTTTCTGACATTACAACATCAGCAGAGAAATTATTACATACATAAAACAAATATTTTAAAGGGAAGATTTCACAAGACGTTTTTAAGATGTCAAATAAATCTTTGGTGTACCCAGAGTAATATGTGAAGTTTTAGCTCAAAATATCATATAGATAATTTATTATAAGATGTTAAAATTGACACTTGGTAGGTGTGCACAAAAATGTGCCGTTTTTGGGTGTGTCCTTTAAATGCAAATGAGATGATGAAATGCAAACAATAATCACAATGATGGTGGTTTGATGCAATTCAAACTCAGTTATGCCATCAATATTCTTGTAATAAGATCCCCTTCTGACATCACAAGAGGAGGCAAATTACTTTTACATGCTTGCAGAGAATGGTTTACCAAAACTAAAGTTACCGTTTTTTTTTTTTACATTTTCTAGGTTGATAGAAGCACTGGAGACCCAAATGTAGCACTTAAACATGAAAAAAGTCTGATTTCCCCCTTTAATAATAATAACAACATGCACTGATGAATGGTTTTTAAAGGGATATTTCATCCAAAGATAAAAGTTCTGTCCTCACTTAATGACCCTCAGGTTCTTCCAAATTTCTTTGCTCAAAAAAATCTTCATTTGTGTTCATCAGAACAATGTTTGTAATCAAACAGATCTGAGGCACCATTGACTTCCATGGTATTATGTTTCCTACTACGCAAGTCAATTGTGCCCCAGATCTGCTTGGTCACAAGAATTGCTTAAAATATCTTAATTTGTGTTCATCAGAATATTGTTTGTCATCCAACAGATCTGGGGCACCATTGACTTCCATGGTATTGTTTTCCCTACTATGGAAATCAACCATGGTATTATATAGTTTTTTTCTACTATAAAATTAACCATGGTATTATTTTTCATACTATGGAAGTCAATGGTCCAATAGATCTGCTTGGTTACAAACATTGGTCAAAATATATTCATTTGTGTTCATCAGAATAATGTTTGTAATCAAACAGATCTGAGGCACCATTGACTTCCATTGTATTACTTTTCATACTATGGAAGTCAAATGTGCCCAGATCTGCTTGGTTACAAGAATTGCTTAAAATATCTTAATTTGTGTTCATCAAAATAATGTTTGTTATCCAACAGATCTGAGGCACCATTGACTTCCATGGTATTGCTTTTCCTACTATGGAAACAACCATGGTATTATTTTTCATACTATGTAAGTCAATGGTGACATACATCTGCTTGGTTACAAATTTTGCTTAAAATCTCTTAATTTATGTTCATCAGAATAATGCTTGTTATCCAACAGATCTGGGGCACCATTGATTTTCATTGTATTATTTTCCTACTATGGAAGTCTATGGTGCCCTAGGTCTGCTTGGTTATAAACATTTTTCAACACATCCCCATGAGTTCATCAGAAAAATAAATTTTTCTTAAGTTTGTAACAACTTAAGGGGGAGTAAATGACAGAATTTTTTTTATTTTTAATAAGACCAGAGACATTTATTAGAGAAATAATGCAGTCAATTTTAAGCTATAAATCAAAGTCAGCTTTAAAATGACTTGATCTGATGTTTAACCTACGTGAAAAACAAAAGCCGGTAAAAATTCTCATCTAAAACCAAACAGGATGAAAATCATCAAGAACTTCCCCTGAAGGACAAATGAACAGTCCGTCAACGTGAGCTTAAACTGACCCCAAAACAGCTGTGGCATATATAATGTTTTGTGCGCGGCTGTTAGTTTTTACCCCACCCAGCCGGTCGTGTTATTTTAGACACAGATACAGTAAACACTGAACGCCTGTATAAGTTAAATATGACTTTAACGGTTTACTGTAACCACACCGTGCTGTACACCTCTATGAGCTGACCTGAAGTCAGTAGTGATTCATAAATCAGAGATGTTGGTGAACTTACGTTGTTGGCTTGACGGTCGGCAGGAACTCCATTATCATAGACGATGGCAGGTTGGCACCGTCTGAGAGGAGCCGACGGTTCTCCACACAAAACCCCAGACGCTTCTCCAGCTGTCAGGACATCACAACATTCAATACACTTACACAGATTATATACAACCCTAACCTAGAGATAACAACACAAAAACTTTCATTTCATTATTTATGAGTCAAAAAAACAAAGCCAGCAGTCTGAATGAAATCTGCGGACAGACAGTCTGTTTAGAAACACAGTTTTATTCAGTGCATGAGTGCTCAAACATATGCCCATCAACAACCCTCTTCGATGAATGTAGATCTTGCTTGTGCTTTAGTTTGACGACGTACACACCCATTTTACAATAAACAATACAAATACAAAAGAAACTGAGGGTTTTAACCACAAACAGGAAAGTTTGTTTACACAATAACGGCATTTTGGTGTAGTTAATAGGGACAGGGTTTTACCGCAGAAACTTTGTTAGTAAAGGTGGTAGGGGTTGGGCGGGGCCGGGCGTGGCAATCAAAGGAACATACGGTCATAATGAAAATTAAAATAGTTTTATTTAAAACACTCAAATAAAACTTAATTTTGAAGACACTATGACAGAAAATGAAAATATCCTAGATTATTAATGAATTAAATGCTTTTAACAGATACCTCTAACAGGAATAGCTGTGTGATGAAGTGAAACTAAAGGGTTAATAAACACAAACTGATGCAGATGTTGTAGAACGTCTGGCGAACGATAATAGATAGCACGAAGATTGTAAAAACTGATTATTTCCCACTATAATAGCATTATCTTAAAGGAGTGTATGTACTGTAGTATCTAAATAATGCACATAAACAACATTTTTATTTTAATGTTTTGGACGACCTAGTTAAGGCAGTAGGGTTTCCCAGCTTAGGCGGGCCACCCAAACTGCAAAGTGCTGCGGGAAACCCTGAGGGGTCTAACAATACATTGATATGGATCGATGCATTGCTTAAATTTTGAACGATACAACACATCGATATAAGGTACCTTTATTTTGACACTTGTACGTTTATTCCTTGACGTAACGTCCATCTAAACATTTTCACCAAAGTGCGCATTTTCGTTTATTTTCGTGTGCTAGTGTCAGCAAGTGAATGCGATGCAGCAACAAAGCGGCTGTAGCAGCGAAAACGGCAGAAGATGTTGTGGCTGCTATCGGACACAAATCATGGGTTTGGAAATATTTTGCATTTTGAAAATGTATTGGACGAACAGATTGGCAGCACAGCTGAAACACTAAAGACTTTGACTGCTGCCATCTTAAGCTTGATTTTTATGCGACTTCTTTCTCTCATAATTTATTTTTCTTTATTTTAAAAAAGTAAATTTTTTTCTTAGTTTGTTGTTGTAAATGAGAGTTTAATTAAATGTTTGTTATATATTTTGGTTGAATTCGTGAGTTATTAAAATGTAACTGCTTAACTAGGCTCGTCATATCAAAGTATCAATAAATGAATCGAATCATAATTGTACCAAAGAAACGTTTGATGTACCGGCAAATATTGCATCACTAGCGGAAATGATCGAAACTGCATTGTATCGCAACGAAACTACGTCTCTGTGTAAACTACGTAAAAGTGATAGTGATAGTGACGTCATGCGCATGTGTTAGTTCATAGGCATGCGCAAGAATAACTAAAATAACAACATGACTGTGTTTGTGCTGCTCAATATACTGAGTTTATTAACGCTTCAACAAAGTTTACAAAATTACACCGCTTTATAATTCATTGTCACTTGCAGTAATATTTCTATCTTAGGGGTGCACCGAAATTTCGGTCGGCGAAAATTTCGGCCGAAAATGACATTATCGGTTTCGGGCCGAAATAAAAAATCCAGCCGAAAATATAAACTTTATGTCTTAAGTGTATGTATAGATTACAGTCAGATTAACCTAGGCTTCTTAAGTCCGTGTCATTAATGTTGATCAAACAACCCATGACAAAGAGACAAATAGCTCTAAAAAATAATAATATATTTAATTTATTGTGTTATGATTCATTTAATTTGATTTCTGTACCTAATGCTAATTTCAGACCTTATTAATGTACAACTTTGTTCTCTTTTATAAATGTTTGCAATTTCTTTATTGTTTATTAGATTTTTCCCACCCACTTTTTGCTGATCCGAAAAATAGTCTGATCTGTGCCTCAAAAACTGTAATGTGATCTGAACTGTGATTTTTTTTATCCGTCACACACCCCTAGTAAAGTTAGTACACAGTGATAGCCATAAATGCAATTGTACTAATAATTGGCATAATAATTTATTTCGGTGTTTCGGTTTCGGCCAAGAATTTTCATTTTGGTGCATCACTAATCTATCTCATCTTCCGTCTAAACAAAACTGCTTGATGATTTCACCATCTTAGTTATTGCTCTGTGCAGAATGCGTATGTGTGCAGGTGTGTAGTGTTTCTTTATAAAGTAACGTCGCCATCTACTGGATATCTTCATGGATCCATGTAAACCTTTATCTAATAAGATAACCATGTAATCTGTCATCTGTAAACGTTGCAGTTTTTCACTACATTGTTGTTGTGTTAAATACACAATGGAGACGGCAAAAGCACTTCCATGAATCCCAACTGCATCCCGTCTGACACACTGAACTTCCCTTGAATCAGTGAGAGCGGAAACTTCAGGGTGAGACTTTTACAATTATGAGACTCTTATCCCTAGAGACCGTCTGATTCATACACACACAAATCAACCTCAAAACTACAATCTTCAATCTGATTGGCCCTTTTTTCCTTATTCTCAGGAGTCAGTGTGCATGGGTTTATGACCACAGATTAGCTTACTACAATGATTTTTTCCCCCTACAAAATATGTAATGAAATACTGTATAATATACTGTATAAAGATTAATATAACAAATGGCAGCATGCTATAATGTTGTCACATGACCTTAAAGGTGCAGTGTGTAGATTTTAGTGGCATCTAGCGGTGAGGTTGGGAATTGCAACCAAAGGCTCAGTCCCCCCTTTAAAAAAATCAAACAAACAGTGAAGCTACGATAGACGCCACAAGACAAACACTTCATCTTCTGAGACAACAGTGATGAAACGCTTTCTGTAGAGTGATTTGTCCGTTTAGGGCTACTGTAGAAACATGGCTGCGCAAAATGGCGACTTCCATGTAAGGGGACCAGCGGTGTATGTAGATAAAAATGTCTCATTCTAAGGCAATAAAAACAATACAGTTCATTATGTAAGGTCTTTGTACACCATTGATAACATTGTTATCTAAACTATATTGCATTTCTGTCAGAAGATCCTCCTAAAATTTACACACTGCACCTTTAAGATAAAACCATGTGTGTTTAAAATGTCTTGACATGAGAAGAGTCTGAGATCTCAAAATCAAAGCAAAAGCGTAAGTGTGATATTTTCTGATATTTTAACACAGCATTCCTGCATTTAAAATACAGATACAAATCACACATGTCCAATCTGAGAAATAAACCAAGTCCAGTCATAACCCAACACAGAGGCTCTGTTTCAAATCTTAATGAGATTCACTGCCATTTCCATAGACAGCTCCCTTAAAAGAAGCTCATACATGTAACATATAAGATTGGGCTATACAGTTTTTCATTACGTTCTGTATGTTTTATTATAGCTCTCATCAGATATAAATGCAGAGGAGTTTGTCTGGAGTGGACGCATCATGATGATGTCACACATTCTTGTGCTCTATGTCATGTGGTCCAGTGCCTTCACACACCGGAACGCTTGAGTCATTTCCTGAATTACTGGACAGTTAAGATATTTGTCCAGGAAATGACCATGCAAATAACACGCTGACATAAAGGTGGCTGAATGTGGGCAGTGAGCGTAAAAACAACTGTACATTTACATGCTTATCTCTGTGTGCGTGTGTATGTGTGTGTTTACTTGGTGGGTTGTTCCTTCGATGAGCGTGAGGGTCGTCAGGTTCAGCAAAGATACTGGAGGCCATCTTGTTTTTGCGCACCGGCTTCTCTTCCTCTGTTCCAAAGGAAATATTAGAGGCTCCTCCAGGAGGACACAAAACCCTACAAGACATCCATCAACAGAAACACACAAGTCAACAACAGAAACACACAAGTCAACAACCGCACACACACAAGCAAAGCACAAGCAGCATGACTGGCACATTGCAGATAACACCGGTTGTACCAAAATACAGCACACATTTAATGTCTATTGTGTCTACAATATTTGTTATAAATATCTTTATGACCATCTAGTTTCAAATTAAAAAACAAAATAAATAATATTTATATAAATCAAAAGAGATCAACCATTAGGAAATAGGGAAGCACAATATATTGCTTTAGCATCAACATCGCAATGCATGCAGAGAATTTTATGCTTATATATTTTATAGGGATGCACCGATAGGACTTTTTGGGCCGATACCGATGTAAAGAGACAACTTCTGGCCGATACCGATATTAAACACTTGTATACAATACTATACAGTTGGTCTATTAGCTAGTTTATTTCTGCATCAAATTATTTTTACTGAACATGGATTGGATCTAATTAACATTCATCTGACCAACATAATAAGAGAGGCACAAATTAAGCTAAAACAAATATAATAAGACAGCATGACAACCTTCAAAGGTAGTTTTTGCTATTCAGCATTTATTTTATTAACAACATTAACTCATTTTTTACATATAATGGATTTCTTTATGCAGTTAATTAATAAACAATCGGTATCTGCCTTTCTCGTGCTATTGCCGATATGCCAATGGTTTCAAATTCATCAAAAATCGGCCGATAAATATCGGCGGCCGATACATGGGTGCATCACTAATATTTTATATAGGGGTGTAACAATATATTGAAGGGGAAAAAAACGAATAATACGACGCCACACATAAACTATCGATATGAGGTACCTTTATTTTGATACTCTCCACGGCCATCTACGCATTTCTACCAAAGCGAACAAATGGAAAACAGAGCAAGAGAGGCAGAAGACGTTGTGATTGCTATCGGATGCAAATCGTGGGTCTGGAAATATTTTGTATATGGAAAATGGATTGGACAAACAGAATGGCAATAAACCATTGCCAGCCCCAGCTGAAACACTAAATACTTTTACTGTTTCCATCTTAAGCTTGATTTTATGACTTTTTCCTTCATTATTTATTTATTAAGTCTAATTTTTCTTCATTTGTTATTGTAAATGTCTCAATTGGGACAGCGATTGCGCTTTTTTTTAAAGAGTTTAATTAAACATTCATGTTATATATTCTGGTTGCATTCATGAGTTATTAAATATGTAACTGCTTAACTAGGCTTGTAGTATTAAAGTATCAATAAATTACTCTAATCGTTACTGCACCAAATAAATTTTTACGTACCGCAAGGCTCAAGACTAACTTATTTCACTGGTAAAAATCACAATTACTTTTGTGAAAATCGCAATCACGATTATTTTGCCGAAAATCACAATTATTTTGGTGAAACCGCAAACAACAATTATTTTTGTGAAATCGCAACAAAACTTATTTTGGTGAAACCGCAACAACCACCAATTTCCCTTGGTGAAACAGCAATAATTTTCTTGCAATAACAACTATTTTGGTAAAAAAAAAAAAAAAACGTAAATTACAATTACTTTGGCAAAAACCATAACCAAGATTATTTGTGTGAAAATCGTAATCACAGCTATTCTGTCGAAAACCGCAATCACAATTATTTTAATGAAAATCGCAAATCACAATTATTTTGTCGAAAATCGGAATCACCGTTATTTGGGTGAAAATCATAATCACAATTAGTTAACATGATTACTCGCGAAGTGCCTTACAAACACATCGGTCCAGCAGCAATTAAATTGAAATGTAAAGTCACACAATAATTGTATTACCTTGGTTATTTTGTTTTTGCAATAGTTTGAACGAAAAATTTAAATTAAAAATAAAAAACGATTAATTGCACGGCCCTAGTGAAGTTAAACAAAGCTTTTTAAGTCATCCTGTGAAGTCGCCCAGTAGTCATCTTACCGCGATATATATCGTGGGGGCAATTATTGCAATGTCATTTCTATGCAACATTGTGCAGGGCCATTAGGAAAGTACTTGGTGTTAACAAATCAAAACAATTTATTAAAATAGAAACAATATGTCATGAATTTCCATCAACCATGTTATATTAAGAGGTAGTCTGATTCTGCAACAGTCAGTAAGATTGTGGTTACACCATCCACCCCTGATCTAAAACAGACGACTTAATCTGTCCTGCAAACACAATTACCACAAAACAGGAGGGTCTACACACACACATGTGCAGCTGACTACAGTCGACCTCGCAGCAAATGCAGATTCCTCTGTTGGATGGTTTGCAGTCACACCACATATGTTAATTCATTAAACAGATCCGAGCGGATGCGTGGTGTAGCAGAACCTGCGTGGATAGCAGACGACCTGTGATTGATGTGGTGGAGAAGCCCAAAATCAATGCATTCAAAAACCAAAAACGCTGCACCCAACACCCCCAACCCCGCCCTCCCACGCAGAAATGCAGGATGCGACCAGCTGACACCCAGCAGCTGTCAGGGTCAAACCCGGTCCGCATTCGACTCTCCTCTACTATTGTGAAAGAAATCGACGGTACGGTAAGATTATAAACCGGCACATGGCTGACCTGCTGTCTGGTTTAACAGATAATGCCTTAACCAGACTAAACCTCCAGCTCACATCAGGGGGACAAACCGAGCAGGCCTTTTGCTCGAGACCCCACCCATCCATGAAACACAGCGACAGGAGACACATGGCATTAAAAATCCATCCCCCATGCTAAAAAGATCATTAAATCAGACCGATAAACAACCAAGTCCTGTCTTGACCTACATTTCTTTCATTTTCAGTCCTATTGAGGAAAACCCCAGACACACACGGACGGTTAAATCTGGGAAAATGACTGCTTTGGTTTCTTTTCCAGGAGAGACCCTGAGAAAAGATTTAGGGTGGCAACGTGTTGCACAAAGATGCATGTCAGGATGTCTTCATTTAAATGCAACACTGATCACATTTCATGCATCTGCATCCCAATCATCTGAAAGTTGTAGATGATCTCATATCTGGACAAACACACCCCCAAAAAAATCCAAAAATGTGTGTTGGATCATGAAGTGCATCAGCCAGACCGTTAAATGCATTGCTCGGTTGGAAGAAATTCAATGCAACAGCTTCAGCCTTAGTATCAACAGCCATTTAAGGACAATGGAGCGTGTATATTTGGGCCAGACCTTGAGGTTAGACACCGAATAGTCATATGACTTGGATTAAACTGATGAAAATAAAGAAAGAAAAGAAACTATTCACAGAAAAGATCATAAGAGAGAACAATGCAACAGACAATGCAAAGGTAAACTTTAAAGCAAATCCTTTGAAAGCCCAGTTGAGATGTCATACTGGACATCTGCCAGCCAGATTCTTTTATACTGGCTCAAGTTTGGGCAACATTCGCATTAATGCATCTGATCATTTACCTGCCAAACCTGTACTATGTAATCTGCCTTGAGCTGATCTCAGATCTGTATGAGGGTGGATGGGCTCTTCATGGCCATGAGGAAGAGGATGATGGAGATGATGATGGTGGTAGACAGTCTGGGTAAATTCACCCCTTTATCCATCCAAACCCGATAAATCCACATATTCTGCATCCGTACATCGACAGGAAGACTCAATCCATCATCTTCACCCTCATCATCCTCGCCTCCAGCTCTGATATCCGCGTTTCTTTTGTTCTGCCCGCTCGACCCAATAAAAGCGCGGTTTCGTTCATTTACCTGGAGCTGTTTTTAGCACCGGGCTCCATGCCTTGAAAGGTGGTCGTCGTGGTCATGTTGAGCGGCTGATGTCGTCGCTAAACGGCGTGAAAAACCTTCAGCTGGACTGAATTGGTCTAATTCCTTTATCCCGCATGGACTCCGCCCGGACCAGCTGAAACCCGAGCGTAGCGGAGCGGCCCTTTAGATCAGCCCACCAAACCCCGCCCACCGCAGGGAGGCGCGACGTGATTGGACGGCGGAAGGATGTCTCTGGATTGCGATTGGATCGTCGGTTGTCTGTCAGTCAATAGACGTGATCGCCCTATTCTTATGGGTTTTTGTGATTTGGTTTGCTGCATAATCATTTTATATACTTTACCGTAACATCTTCTGTCAAATAAATTGCTGTTTACTTATTCTGATGAGTGTCTGAATTAATTCCACAAGCTTAGAAATCAAAATATCTCCCACAATCAACATGATAACAATGCTTTAGTCTTTACTGTAGTAAAGTGTAACATTAGTGCACTGTTTATTTTAGTCATTATTACAAAAGGTATCCCAGCAGGCTTAAGGCAGACCTTCAGTGTTGAAATATGGTTGAAATAATGTCATTTCTTGTTTTAACATTAAAACAATGATGATACAACAGTTAGGCTAATGCTAAATGGTGGCAAAAGGTTAATAATGCTTAAAAATCAATGTTGAAATTTGGTTGAAATAATGGCAGTTCTTGTTTCAATGCTAAATGGTCGCAAAAGTTTGCAATGAAATAAAAATGAAAAATTACAATTTGTTTTGGAATATTGTGTTTTTTTTTTTTTTTTTTACAAATGACTTATCTGTGAGTTTCATATTTTTTTTTATTAATGTGCCCTCATAATTTTGATTAAAAAACAAGGAAATCCCGTCCTCTCCTCCAAATAATCTCTCTTTACTTCCGGTCATATGGTTTGGCAGGTGGGCGAGGTCCGTGAAATTTGCAGTGAGTGACTAGCGATAAGCAACATGACCCAACTTCATCAGTTCTCGATGGACGAATTCATGTCCAACCCTACCTTATTTCATTTCAGAAGCCGGTTTCACTCTGATATTCGTCACCACGGGGAACATAAGACAATCACTACTTCCATTTCATGGCGACTTTAAAAGAATGTTTTTAAAATCAACGTTAAAATTTGGTTAAAATAATGTCAGTTCTTGTTTTAACATTGATACAACAGTTAATGCTAAATGGTTGCGAATGGTTAATAGAAGGCTTAAAAAAATCAACGTTGAAATTTGGTTGAAATAATGTCAGTTCTTGTTTTAACATTGATACAACAGTTAATGCTAAATGGTTGCAAAAAGTTAATAGAATGCTTAATAAAATCAACGTTGAAATTTGGTTGAAACAATGTTAATTTTTGTTTCACCAACAGTTAATGCTAAATGGTCGCAAAAGGTTAATATAATGGTTAAAAAATCAACGTTGGAATATGGTTAAAATAATGTCAGTTCTTGTTTTAACGTTGAAACTAATGCTAAATGGTCGCAAAATCTTTAAGCTTAAAATGTCAATGTTGAAATTTGGTTGAAATAATGTCAGTTCTTGTTTCAATGCTCAATGGTTGCAAAAGGTTAAAGTCGCAATGAAATTAAAATTAAAACTGTAATTTGTTTTGGACTATTGTGGTATTGTTTTACAAATGTGAGGTTTTATTGTTTTAGTTTTTTTTATTCATGTGCCCTCATAATCTTTAATCAAAAACGCAAATCTCCTCCCCTCCTCCAAACAATCTCTCTTTACTTCCGGTCATATGGTATGGCAGCTGGGCGGGGTCCGTGAAATTTGCAGCGACTAACGATAAGCAACATGACCCAATCAGTTCTTGATGGACGAATTCAAGTCCAGCCCTGACTTATTTCATTTCAGAATGGCGGTTTCACTCTGATATACGTCACCAAGGAGAAAATAAGACAATCGCTACTTCCGTTTCATGGCGACTTTAATTGAACGTTTAAAAATCTAAGTTGAAATTTGGTTGAAATAATGTCAGTTCTTGTTTCAACAGTTAATGCTAAATGGTCACAAAAGGTTACTTCATGCTTAAAAATCAATGTTGGAATTTGGCTGAAATAATGTCAGTTCTTGTTTCAACGTTGATACAACAGTTAATGCTAAATGGTCGCAAAAGGTTAAAAAAAAATCTAAGTTGAAATTTGGTTGAAATAATGTGAGTTCTTGTTTCAACGTTGATACAACAATTAATGCTAAATGGTCACTTTAGGTTAATAGAATGCTTAAAAATAAACGTTGAAATATGGTTGAAATAATGTCAGTTCTTGTTTCAACGTTGGTACAGCAGTTAATGCTAAATGGTTGCAAAAGGTTAATAAAATGCTTAAAAATCAACGTTGAAAAATTGTTGAAATAATGTCAGTTCTTGTTTCAACGTTGATACAACAACAGTTAATGCTAAATGGTCGCAAAAGATTAATAAAATGCTTAAAAATCAACGTTGCAATTTGGCTGAAATAATGTCAGTTCTTGTTTCAACGTTGATACAACAATTAATGCTAAATGGTCGCAAAAGTTAAGCTTAAAAACCAACGTTGAAATTTGGTTTAAATAATGTCAGGTCTTTGTTCAATGTTGATTCAATTTGCAAAATCAAAAGGTAATTCAACGTTGAAATGCCTGCTGAGATACTATAGTATTAACTAGTAAATTGATAAACTGTTATAAGTAATGTACTGAACTTTAATATTTACTAGGTTAAGGTTCAAAAACACTATCGTATCTAAGAATTTTACTTAGGTTTACTATTTTATTAAGTTTACTATAATAATTACTAAGGAAAAATTTCATATTTTCAGCAATGCACCAATACAAAATTTCTGTGGTGATACTGATAGTTTTGCTTTTCACTCCATTTTTTTTAATTATGATATCATAAAATCGTAAAAGTGCAGAACATACTATTGTCAGGATGTAATTTGTCCTGATCATTGTCAATTTTTAAACCATCTGTCAATGTCTGATAGTAAGAAAATGCTTTTACTGCCAATACAGATTACAGACCGATGCATGCATCCCTAGTATTTTTCAAGTGGGAAGGATTTTGGTGAACATGCGTGACTTGTTTGAAATGAGAAACTGTAAATGTACTTTAAATTATTTATAATTATGTTAGTCATACAATTATAATTGCATGTAACCCAATATAACCCAGATAAAGTATATTATTATAATAATGTAATTGTTATAATTACGTAGAATCAATAGAAAAATATGAATTGATTTAGTCTTGTGTTGTGTAGTCTCTACTAATGATCTAAAAATCAAGTTAAGCTTGCTGAAATAAAATAATATACAAATTCAAGTATTCTTTCATTATGAATGCAAGACTGCACCCTAATAAATGAAATTAAATCGAAACATGAGCATTGTGTATCTAATTATGTACATTAAATTTAAATGATGGGGTTAAACTCATCAATGTTTTTGGATTACGGATGTAGACATATAAAACTGAGAATAACAATAAAACGATTAATCTTATTTTCCATTCTGAATTTCCAATAAAATATATAAAAATATATATTAACAGTTTTTTCAATTGCTCCATTTTAAGTAACAATACAAATTTGTCCTCGTGTTGAAATGGCAGTTTGATAAAAAGAGAATATTTTATTTTAACAAGAGATTATAGACAATACAGACAGATGTTTGACTCATCTAAAACACGTATTCACCCAAGTCAACACATGTTTAAGACGAGCGTCAAGCTACAATTGACCACTACAGTAACAAAAACATTTCAAAACCAATGTATCTTAACGGAGAAGAACTGAAGCGTCCGCTTAACGTATAACAGAAGAGACGTTTTCTTAGAAAAAGCCTCCGTGCGTGTTCATATCTGAACCAGATGTTGGGTTCAGATACCGAACACAATCTGAACCCAAACACACAGCGTATAACCTTTGCTCTATTTTTATAGTAAAATATTTAAAGTTGGTTTATACACAGATGACATAGTGAACTGTGAAACGAGTGCTTATAAAGCTACTGACATCTTTCTCCAAAACTCTGGGCTTGACATGTCAGATGTTACAGGCAATAAACAATCCCAATGTAATAATTACTGTAGCAGGAATTCTTTATGTACAAAACAAAAGAGTAAAATATGAACTGAAACACTATACAACAGCAGTTACAGATAACCAAGATGAGAGCTTTGGGGTAACAGAGAGAGGGCAAAGAAAAGGAGGATTTGTGGTTGGTAAAGTCAGATTTAGACGAGTCCTCCCGTCTGTTGCTGGAAAACGTCAATTGTGTCTTCATCCTCCATTTCCAACTGTGGAAGAAGAACACAAGGTTATTTTTTAATCAATATCATCGCTCACAACCATCCCATTATGCAGTAGGGGTGTAACAAAACTTCAATATGGATCAATCCATCGATCAAATGTCTAACGATACTAAGCACCAATGCCTTGCATAAAATATATTCAGGTAACATCTCCTTATGCATCTATGACATAAGTGTGCATTTTTATTGAAATTTTTGTTTGCCTGTGCGTCAGTTTGCAATGCAACAACAAAGAGCCGGCAGTAAAAAGAATTGACAGATGTAGAAAAAGCCGTAGACAGCAGGACAGTCTATAAATATTGATTGGGGTTGTATTGATAAATCATGACACAATAACACCAAAACGAAACCCTGTTTCATGATGAAACATTTACGAATCTTTGTTTGGAATCAGTGGTTCGAAGCGTGTTTCAAACTGGCCAAATAACATGATTTTATCCAACGGATTCATTACGTCTTCATTGTTTCGAAACGTTTAGAAAATCCGATGGTTTACCACTAGGGGGAGTTGATCACAGATGTCACAGCTGACCAGTATGTAACAGTGTTGGGGGTAACGCATTATAGTAATGTGCATTACGTAATAATATTACTTTTCTGAAGTAACGATTAAAGTAATGCATTACTTTTTAAATGTACACATTAATATTTTTTAGTTTAATTAATTCGATAAAAAAATTAGTCACATTATGCACTCTATGAGTACACGCCTGTGTGGGAACAGTTTGAATGAGAAACTGAGATGGCAGGCCGGAGCTTGACATTTTGTGATAAAATATGAACTTTTCAGTCATAAAAAACACCTGCAAGGCCTGAAAGAAATCAAGCCTCAAAAAAGAAAAAGTAACGCAAAAGTAAATAAAGGGTAACGTAAGCATTATTTTCCATGAAAAGTAACTAAGTAACGTAATTAGTTACTTTTTTGGGGAGTAACTTAATATTGTAATGCATTACTTTTAAAAGTAACTTTCCCCAACACTGGTATCCAATATGGTTAGGTGAACTTGCGTCAGTTTTATTTAAGTTCATAAAACATTAATTCTTCTGATTTATAACACTACTGCATTTTGACAATTTTTATAGATAGATTTAACGACAAACATGTGAATAATTAAAAGTGTAGCTAGAGGGTCTGTTTGCCCTAAATAAAACTAAAAACACTTTACTTAAACTTAAAAAACACTTTTACTTTTTCTTAAAAAATATATATATATATATTGTAAAAAATGTAAAATGTTTGAGGTCTTGTTGCTTTTACAACATTTTCACCAGCAGGTGGTGCCATATTTAGGTGTTTCGAGTGCTTCAAAACAGTGATTCATTTTTCGAAGCAATTGGTTTAATTGATTCAAAGCTTAGTTTTTCCATCACTAGTGTAAAGCACGATTTCTAGGCGTGCGTAAGTTCTACGCCGTAGCTACAGTTATCCGGAGCCTGTGCGTAGCTCTGCGTAGCCTGACGTGCACCTCGCAAAATTTTTAACAGCGCGTCAGTTCTACGCGGACCGCAAGCGCTGTGATTGGTCCACCAGAACCCCTCCCGTCAGGTAAAAAAAATTGTGTCATAAATATTTTCGTTTTGCAATGGTGAAAACAAAGATTAGCCAAGTTGAGAAGTGATTTAACTCAAACTGCAACAAAAGTTGCTGTTTATTTACTTCCATCATTGCTGGTCTTCTCAAATCATACACAACAAGTTGCTGTTTCTTCTTCATTTGTGGATTAATTTGCCAAGCTTCTTCTTCTTTGACGGCGCGCGCTGCTACTGTGGTTACACGCGTGGATACTGCCTACCAGTGGTCTGCGCGTGTGTTTGCACGTCGACGCGGACGATCAGGCAAAAGTATAAATGAAAACTGACGCAGAACCTACGCTGTCGCGGCTATGCACAACTATAACGAGCCCTTAAATGGGACTTCTTCTGCAGCACATATTATGTTTCGGCACGAGAGCGCCCTTTGGCTTTTGGATGTAGCGACATTTCACTATAATTCATTTAAAAGCATGACATGAAAAATTGCACGTTTTATCTTCACACCCCTAATACCGATAAATCAATCAATTTACACCTCTGTCAAATCCAAATCATATCTCTGACTGTTTTTTAAGGTATCATATCAGAAAGAGATGTCCTACGATACAGGTGTATTATAACTGTAGGGGTGCACTGATAAATGCCGATATACACTAATAATACATGGCCGATAACTATTCTGAATCGCACAGTCGATAATATTTACAGCTATTTCATGTACTACGGCTTTTGATCAGTAAGTACTTATCAATCTGAAATCACTGTTAGTTTGAGTCGTTTATAACATGCATTTGAAAAAGCAACACTTGTCAAACATAATAATCATACATATTTTTTATTATCATGAAAATACCTGAAAAGGTTTGAAGTACAGCAATATAAATATATCCTTAAGCCATTTGCTGCAGCTGCATGTGTATGGTTCTTTGTCTACAGCGCATATTAAGTATTGCACGGGAGCGCCCTCTGGCTTTTGGATGTAGCGCCATTTCACCGTAATTCATTGAGAAGCATAGCAAGCATCATCGACCGATATATCGGTGAACCCCTATATAACTGTATTTATTAATGTATTTTACAGCTATAACAAGGGCTTTATGATAAAGGAAAGAGTGTTATCTTTTAAAACATCATAAAGCAGCATTCACATTTAACTTTTGTAAGGTACATTCAGCAGGATATAAGGTAGGGCAGGGCTTAATTTTAGGGATGGGTCAGGATGATTCATTTATAAGCATAATTACTTCTGTTAATTTTGAAATGTGTTTAAATATTTTATACAGCTGAATACTTGAACTACTCAAATGTTACTTGCATGAATCAGAGAGTGAATACAAAAAAGGAAGTGAGATGCGAGAGTGTTACGATGTCATACCTGTGCGGGCGTGTCTGTTTCATTAATGGGCTGTCCATCAAATCGAAATCGAATCTGCCTCATCGTCAATCCCTGAAAAATCAAACGTAAACGTTAGCCTGAACGTCACAACGTCTCAGTCCAAAGTCACGCTGTAGAAAGATCCAGCAGCATGTCAGATGTCCCACCCTTAGACAGGAAGAATCTGTCATTCGTGCAGTTTTTAAGCTCAGATAAGACTCCAGCTCAACTCAAACCTCTCCTCTGTGTTAATTTTTCGCACAGCAAAAATTTTGACAAGGTTTTCCTGTTGTTTGAATGGAAACAACTGTAAGGCAGGAAAGTTTCCTTCCCAGTGAATGTGTGGTAGTGAACGCTGTCCTACTTCTCCTGGCGTAATTCTGAAAGCCCACAATGAGATTAACAACCACTGCCTGTGCCAGCAAAACATGTTTCTGACCCACAAATCAGGCTGAACTTTGTGTAGTATCTGAACCTTGTGTGTATACATTGCTGGATGAGCTAATGAAGCATACAGTATATGAACATCAGTCTCATCTCTTCTCTTAGGAAACAAACCTTTAGCCGGACACTCAGGACCATTAACAGGACATAAGGGAGCGATACAGTCAGCCGACAGTAAAACTGAAGAGGAAATACATGAACACACAAAGGTTTATTGATCCGACTGAAGAGCTTTTGTGCAAATGATTGCGAGGGCATTGTGGAGTGAACAATACTCAATAGTGCTTGCTTTGAGATCTTTCAATCCATTCTGGATGTATTAGATTTAATAGCTGATCACAGTTATGCCAAAACTGCTCGCATCTGCATCCTTGAGCATAATGAAGTCATCGCTGCCTTTTTTTGGCCAAATCATCATGTCGAATCAGCATTGCTGCTCGTCTGGGAATAAGATCATTCTGATTGGCTGTTCAACATAGCCGACCATATAAAAAAAGAAGTGACGAAGCAAGCAAATGACAAAGTCAAGAGGAAGTGAACAGAACGCTGATTTTATTCATCTTTCATTCCAATACGTAAATATTTTATAAAGATGTGGCTTTTAAGACAATATGGATATATATCACAAATCCGTCTGTGGTAAAATTTGTGTGAAACTTGTTTATGTTTTGCATCGTAGCAGTCGCTAGCTCTTATGGTGCGTTCACAACAGACGCAAATGAAGCATAATGGAACCGCGAGTAATTTACATAAGTCAATGCAAAGATGTGATAGACATGCTGTGCCGCGATTCCCGTGAATGGCGCGAATTGAGCGTTTCTGCCGTTTGATGGGCATAGTGCATGATTCGCACAAAACGCAAGTTTTTTTTTTACTTTGGCGGATATTTGCGCCACGTTAACCAATCAGGAGCTTGCTCTAGTTATATTGTGATTATGACGTAGCGAGCTGAGGCAGAAATACCAAACAACAATGGAGGACAAAATCATTGTCGCTGTATGACACATCTTCGTACTTTGATAGAAACAGGAATAAAAAGGATCTTGCTTGGAAGAAAGTGAGTGAGGAGGTCGGACAAACTGTTAAGTTGTAAAAACGCTCTTTACTCAATTTGAGCTATATAGACCGTTTCATCGGGCACACGTGCGGTGACCCAATAAGCATCTGCTCCGAACTTTACTTCCGGATTCTGTTTGTTTAATGGTCTGACTAGTTGCTGAAACTGAACTCTTTAACAAATACCTCAAATGAAAATAACAAATGTTTTGGGTATCTATGTAATCTACTTGTTGTTTATTTTGCTTGTTATATAAATAAACTACTTTAAAAGGACTTTGTTGTTATTTATTCTTTGCAGAGTTTACCGGAAGTTACGTGATGACCACAAAAGCCGCGTGTGTATGTTGTTACTGCTGAAACCAGTATACATATTGATACTACAAGCTAACTAAAGTTGGCAAATTGAGTGTCTGAATTTCTTGCGCCAATGACACAAATTTTACGCACTATACAAGTTAACTTAAAATGTTCCAACTACATGCGAATAGCGCAATTTATTTGCCTTATTCGTGTCTGGTGTGAACGCACAAGCCGTTTCTCAATAGGCGTTCTTGTCTGTACTTGTGTTCTTGTGGACTTGTGAAACGTCATCAGTCGCGGCCCAAGTATTGTTCCAAATTCAAAGAATCAAGCCCAAGTTCACATAAAATCCCCGGATGTGTTCTTGATCCGACCATTTTATTGAGGATGCATCAGAGGAGACTTGTGTGGACTTATGACAGCGAAGTTTCCCAGAATGCATTTCGCGTCAGGAGTTCGTTCTTCCGAGTCTGAACTTGCAAGTTCGAACTACGAAGGACACAAGTCCGAGTTCGGCGTACTTGGTTTTGAGAAACGGCTACAGTTATAGTTTCCCATTTTGAGTAATGAATACCAACTACTGCCACCCGCAGGCAAAGAATGTACGTGCTACTTGACTGACGTCCGTTTGGTGTTTCAGCACAACTTTGGACCCAGAAGTAGTCAACACGCCAGCAATGTAGGCCGACATCATCATCTGCGCTACTTTGTTAGCATCAGTTGGGTGTGTCTCTACCCTGTGTGTGTGACTGTGTCTTACCTGTCTCTCACAGTAGGCCTTCATGAGCTTGCTGAGGGGTGTGTGTCTCTTGATTTTAAACTGGACCACCGATCCGTCCTGTCCTGCTACCTTCAGGTTGATGTGGTCATTGTTCTCTGTCTTTACACCCTCCTGAGAAATCACACACACGTGCAAATGTGAACACTTCTTTATAGGAATTAAACCTCTAATAAATGTAACATGAAAGATAGGGAATAACATTTGATCTGATCACAAATGACTCCTTCAAGGTTTTTCTAAAGAATCAGTCCCTTTCAATGACATAAGGCCATGGAAGCTGAGGAGCTGGAAGATGTTTTTCGAAAAGTAAATAAATTAATAAATACAAAAAAGCGAACATTTGCGTACTAAAGAGGCGTGTACACCAAAGCATTTAAACGTGGCTGAAAAGGGCAGGCGGACGGCGACTTTAGGCACTTGCCGGCTTTTTTCGCCTGAGCGCTTTGGTTGCTATGATACTTCTGCTTTGTTTATCAGTCGTTAAACGATGCAACGGTTGGTTGATGTGATATTTGTCCCGCCCCTCCTCCACGGTGATTGGACAGCTGAGTGAGAAGTGACATCGACGAGCTGAGCGTTTCACCCAAAATTTTTCAACTCTCTGCGCGAAACACCAAAAAGAGTGCAGGTACTCAGCGTGGACAAAACCCGCCAGCTGCCGGTGTTTTTGAAAAACGCGGCGCTTCCATTGGAAACAAAAAAAGCCGGCGCAAACGTCTTGGTGTGCATGCCCCCTAGTGTGGCATTCACACCAGACGCAGAAGAGGCGGCAAGTGCGAGTGATTTACATGTTAAGTCAATGCAAAGACCTAATAGGCATCCTGCGGCACGGTATGTGCGAATTAAGCGTTGCTGTGGGAAATGCGCAAGTTAAAAAATCTGAACTTTGGCGGATATTCGTGCCACGTTAAAGGAATAGTCTACTCATTTTCAATATTAAAATATGTTATTACCTTAACTAAGAACTGTTGAATCATCCCTCTATCATCTGTGTGTGTGCAAGTAAGCGCTGGAGCGCGCTGCGACGCTACGATAGCATTTAGCTTAGCCCCATTCATTCAATGGTACCATTTAGAGATAAAGTTAGAAGTGACCAAACACATCAACGTTTTTCCTATTTAAGACGAGTAGTTATACGAGCAAGTTTGGTGGTACAAAATAAAACATAGCGCTTTCTAAGCGGATTTAAAAGAGTAACTATATTTTATGGCGTAATAGCACTTTTGGGAGTACTTCGACTTGGCGCAGTAACACCCTCCCTCTCCCATTATGAGAGTGAGAAGGGGAGCGGACTTTTCAGGCGAGTCGAAGTACTCCCAAAAGTGCTATTACGCCATAAAATATAGTTCCTCTTTTAAATCCGCTTAGAAAAGCGCTACGTTTTATTTTGTACCACCAAACTTGCTCATATAACTACTCGTCTTAAATAGGAAAAACGTTGATGTGTTTGGTCACTTCTAACTTTATCTCTAAATGGCAGCATTGAATGAATGGGGCTAAGCTAAATGCTATCGTAGCGTCGCAGCGCGCTCCAGCGCTTACGTGCACACACACAGATGATAGAGGGATGATTCAACAGTTCTTAGTTAAGGTAATAACATATTTTAATATTGAAAATGAGTAGACTATTCCTTTAACCAACCAGGAGCTTGCTCTAGTAGTGACGTGATTACAGGGAGAGAGCAGAGTCGCTGAAGCCCCTCCCATGATGCAAATTTCTGTGTGAGTGTTTCAAATTAATGAAAATTTGCGTCATGGGAGGGGCTTCTGCAACACTTCGGCTTTCATGCGCGAATAAAGCGAGTAAACTCAAAATGGTCAAGCGTCCTACTGGGTTTTTTGAAAAGCACGTGTCAGCACGTGTTTGCCGCCTCTACCGCGGCTAGTATGAATGCACCGTAATGCTTAAACTGACACACAATTTGAACAATCGATTCAGACTCCCTACTCACTTAGGGAATCGTAAGTGAAGTGAATCGTAATAAGCTATTTATATGACATTTTATAATTAAAAATACAATTACACAAATGGAACAATAACATTTTATCAATACACTTTACATATTGTTTACATTTTATTACAAAGTAACTTACACAGGGCATTACATTTATACATTTGGGCTTATTGAGACTGAACCCATAACCTCTGAGTTGCTAATGTAATGCTACCATTACAGGAACACTAACTAAAGTAGAAATAAATATGAATAAAAACAGAATGAAAAAGCAATAGTATTACTTACAACATTTTGCATACTTAAAAATGTGATAATAAAACAGAAATGTGAATATTTATCAGTGATGCTCAGTGTGTGATGGATGCTCACATTAAACTAAAATAAAACCATGTTTCCATTACACCTTAGCAAGAAAAGATGCAGACTTACTATCAATACATAGCTGGGTTGTTATAAATGTGATATTTTAACCCTCATGTCTTGCAAAATTATTTGCACTATTTGAATGCGTATGTGTGTGTCGCGCGCGGTGTGAGCTCGCTCGCTCGCTACGCGCGTTCACACGTCTTCTTCCGGTGTATCCTAGGCGGCAGTTACAGGATTTATCCACTACGCGTGATATTTTTTACATTAAATATCAAACAGTACGCATATTTACATTTTCCCCAATCCCTCACGCAATACAAACTGTAAATTATAATAAATAATCGCCACATTTTTTAACGTTACTCACCTTTGGTTTCTCGTCGGCCATGGTTATTGTAATTGCGCTTCTCTACGCCGCCACACAAAGACACCGCGGGGACGCGCACGTCCGCGCTCCCGATTAAAAGCGAACACGACGTGCGCGGTCACGAGAGTGGCGCTCGTTCACCGCGATATGTGGCGATTTGCTAATGCGGGTCACGGGGCAGTGTGTGACGCGGAGTGGTGAGGTCATGCGCGAGACCAGGCAGCGTGCATGGCGCTGCTGGAAACGGGAACGCGCATTTGTCCACAATGTCTTTTCTTCACCAAATACGTTGATTATTTCATAATAGGCATCATATATCAACTTAAACATGGCGGCGGCATCCATTACAGAGATGAACATTGAGTATTTAAACACTGATGAAGATCCTGAGGGAATGTTCTCACAATGTGGTGAAGAAGGGAAGCCATTTTGTCCCTCACAGATCAAGATCATGGGTCTCAAACCTCATCCTGCCTGAAGGCTTTCATTTGCTTGTTCAGGTGTGGTTTTGTGGTTTATTTGAGCTTAAGTCTACAGAATGGTCTTCAGGAAAAGGATTTAATCCTTACTATTAAAATAATACAATTTATTTAATAATTAAATAGACAAAATGGTTGTTAAATTATTATAAAGATATCCAGTCACTTAACACATATCTTAACTAAAAAAATATAAAATTAAATAAAGTCCTGAAAAAGTGATGAAATTGTTACACTTTAAAACTAAAACTGAAAATTATTATTTAATATTAAAGCATTATGGAAACGTATCAAGAAATATTTTATTTGTTAATACATAATCAAACATTACTTTATAAATATTTAAATGAATGTTTACTAAAAATAAAAATATAATATATAAAAGACGTTGTGTGCTGTCTTGCTTTGTTTTTTATTCGCATGTTTCAAAAGTAAACTGTATTTCTGATCAGGCGTTTATTGAGTCGTCCTGTCCCGATTGCGTCGCGGGTCCTTCTGTCAGTGGCGCGCGATCTCTCTGTGCGCACTGTACTGACATAAATCAATACATTAAAATATAATTTTACCTTTACTTGAGAGGATTTAATATCTGTGTAATGGAGGAGGTAGATGTGGTGCCCGAGCCCACCGTAAGTACATATTTATTATTGCTCATATTTTCGTACAACATGCTTTTGTAGGACTCATCTTCAAATACACATGTAGGTAACTTGTGCAATTTATTCGTCATAAAACCTTACAGCAGTATGATTGACATTTAGTTTACTTATTTCTCTTTCCTGCAGCTCATTCCTGGCGCTGGATATCACCAGACACACTTGGGTTTTGAATGGGGTCCTGGTGATCTGTTAGTTTACGAGACACACTACATGCCGAAAGGTAACTTTTTCATCTCCCTAATAAACCTTGGAAACCACATGAAGTCTGCTTTTGTTAAAGGACACCTATTATGGCCATTTTACAAGATGTTATATAAGTCTCACGTGTGCACAGAATGTGTCTGTGAAGTTTCAGTTCAAAATACCCCATATATCATTTATTATGTCATGTCCAAAATGACCCTATTTGGGTGGGAGCAAAAACGCACTGTTTTAATGTTTGTACCTTTAAAAGAAAACGAGCAACAGCTCCTCACTCTCTTACAAACAGACAGTGAGCACATTTAGTTAAAAAAGATCTGATTAATTCAGTCTGAGACAAAAGTATCTAGTGGACTGGGTACAACTCACTAAGGGTGTAAACTATGGTAATGCAGGACTGTAAGTGGGCGGGGCTTTAGTATTGTGACCTCACACTGATAAGAGAATCAAAACGGCAAGTCTAATGAGACCGCTTTGGTTTAATGAGGATTAAAAAACAGGTGTATTTTTTCATTGTAGGGTGATTGTGTTCACCTTTTGCATAATAGGTGCCCTTTAATGGCACATATTTCTGCTCAGGTCCGAGGTCTGCAGGTTCCCCGTTCGTCCACGTCGTGAGGAAAGATGAAGACAACTGCTCTCCCATCCTGCGCAAGCTCTTCAACGAGTCCCATCACATCTTCGTGGGGCTGCAGAAGATTGAAGAGGACGCACCCAGCAAAAACAAGAAGTCACAGTAAGAGAACCACCCCAAACTATGACACTTCTGAAACACGTGACCTGCTGAAATGTGAAGGTTGATGATGTATGTGGTTGTGTCCTGCAGGTTCGTGAGCATCAGTAAGAACTACAGATCTGTGATCAGAGCCTGCATGGAAGAACTTCAGCAGGGTGCAGGTGAGTGATGATGTCACACAATTCATATGCATGGTAATGATTCATTTTACTAACAGCTGTGATTGAAATCCTCTCTCTTTTCTTCACAGTTTTAACTCAAGACAAATCTTTAGCATCACAGTATGGAGATCAGGTACATACATAGCTGTCCTCTGGAAGACACATGCTTTAGAGACAACACACACTCGTAACTGAACCTGTTTATTGGAAGTTATTCAGTCTCACTCCGTTAAGTAAAAGAATGGGATTTATTTGCATGAATTGCTCTTTAAATCAATTAACCGCATGGCTTTCTCTTAAGGTCTCTATTCTTCTGGCTATTGAGCTCATTTGGAACTTGTGCGAGGTCCTTTTCATAGATGCGGCTCCAGGTAATTTCTCTCTGCAATTTCTGTTCTGTATGAATTAAAGTCTGTGTAAAGTGATATGAAATATGTTCTGAGTTTGTCACACCACATAAAAATGTTTTATTATCCACCCAGTCAAATTTATATGATCAAACGGCAGCATGTCTGCTGTCGGCGCTGAAACCACGTCCACTCGTGGTTAGGGTTGCAACGGGCAGACAGATTCCGGGGGGAAAAATGCGGTACATATATGGGAACTTTCCATAAGAACTTAATTTTGGGATATTTTGGAAATGTTCCAAATTGGAAACTGAACAGGAATTATTTAGAAATGTAGGGAACTATATATTAGAAACAAACTATATGATATATAAACTACATCATATAGACGGTTTCAGCAGTAACAACATAAACATGCGGCTTTCGTGGCCAACATGTAATGTTCAGTAAACTCTGCTAAGAATAAATAACAACAAAATCCATTTAAAGTAGTTTATTTATATAACAAGCAAAATAAACAACACAAAGATTACCTAGGACACCAAAACATTTGTTATTCTCGACGAGGTATTTGTCAGTCCCTCCAGAAAAATGCGATTATGCGATCGCATGATTCAATGCATAATCAGTCAAAGTCCACATATTTATGCAGAGGACTCAATTTTTCAAAACGCCGCACTTTTGCTGCATAAATTGCAGATTTCCACCTGCCCGGGGCTTGCATGATTTCATAATCCCCTTATTTTTATAGCAATAAGTCACATATATCTTAGCAGAAAGTTGAAAAATGTTGCACTTACGTCACACAAGCGCAGCCATGTCCCCAGTTGCTATGGGAACGTTATGAAGTGATGTGAACATTATTGAAAAGCTGCAAACTGATTTTTGCAAGTTCACGCAGTTTTTTGCAAGTTCACGCAAGTTAATTTTTGCCTGCAACAATCCCCGAAAAACTTTGCGTGCTTCTGGAAGGACTGATTTGTTCAAGAGTTCAGTTTAGCAACTACTCAGACCATTAAACAAACAGAAACCGGAAGTAAAGTTCCGACCAGATGTTTAATCGCGTCACCGCACGTGCATCCGATGAAACCGTCTATACAAACATAAATAAACATTTTGTTTGGTCATAAGCTGACATGCATGCAAGTTAATACAAATAAAAAAAACATTTTGAGTGATTTAATTGATCCAATTTAATTAATTGGAAAATTCCAAATTGGAAACTTAATGGAAATGTATAGGGAGTTAAGAGGAATTTATGGAAATTATTTGGAAATTTCTATAAACTATATCATATACAAATACAAATAAACATTTTGTGTGGTCATAAACAGACATGCAGGGTAATACAAGTTTTGAAGAATCCTGATACTTATGCTCATCAAGCCTGGATTTATTTGATCAAAAACCCTTCAGATTTTTTTTTAACTACATCCAAGTTCCTTGTTATAAGCAACTCAAATTCCCAGTTTATTCCCATTAATTCCCATGGAAAATTTCCCGCCTTGAAAATTCCTGGAATTTTGCAACTCTATACGTGGTAAAGCTGTCGTCTCTCTCAACTTTCAAACACCGCTGCAACCTGAATGGATGCTCGCGGTTGGTTTAAGGGGTGTCATTGAGTTACAGTTTTAGCCCCGCCCAAATAATCCTAATCACAGAAATGTGGAAAAACGGTGTAACTCCACAATTCAGTACTACACAGTTCACAGTCATTGTCATGTGTTTCAGCAATACATTTATAACATTTATAACGTGTTTAGAAACAATTCTCTGAAATTACTTTACAAAAACTTTAAAACTCTTTTCTGTGATCTGTAGCTGGCACTTTACTTCTGTACCTGCTGGACTGGATACGTTTGCATAAGTCTGATGTGGATACCAGAGCGAGTGAGGTGCTACAGAGTGACAGCCCCACACAACATCACTCCTACTGGGATGTGGTATGAAGCTCGTGACCTTTGACATCCTTACATCACCAACCACCTGCATCCTCATATTTACTCTCTTTCTCTTTTTCTTTCTTTCCAGGTGATTAGTTTTGTTCTGCAGGGCCGTATGGATGAAGCCCGTCAGGTGCTGTCGAAACAGGCGTCTATGCGCCCAGAAAGTAACTCTGTGTTTAAGCGTATGGACACACTGTTCCAGAGCATGCCTATATTTAACGTACGTATATCATTACGCATGAGTAAAATGTAAGCATTCATCGAGTGACATCAATGTTCATGTATTAATGATTGTTTGTATATTTATGTAAAGCCTACAGGCACCCAAACGCTATCAGAGTTTGATGTCAAATGGAGGCACTGGCACGAGGAATGCGATCGCTGTCTGCAGGACAACACTTTTGCTAGCAACCCCCACCTGGAGGCCATCTGCAAGGTAAGACATCCATTGATACATCTCCTGATCTCCACTGATGACCCGTATAAACCTACAGACGCTTTATCACTGTCATCTCAGATTATGGTTGGCGATGAAGACGCTCTGCTGGAACACCGAGAGTTACTGAGCACCTGGTATCACTTCCTGGTGACCCGACTGCTCTTCTCTCACCCCACGGTCAAACCGCCCGACCTTCACTACTACGCCCAAGTAAACACACATGGCACACTAACAAAGCTACAGAATAACAATGATCTTTATAATGTGACCAACACGTGTTGAATATTGTGTGTTTACGTTTTAGTCCAGCATGAGCATGTTTTTGGGCCCACGGGTGTCTCCTGAACCTCTGGACACTATTGTGCTGTCAGCGTTTGAGTTTGACCTGCATCAGGTCATCAAAGACAGCAGGTGAGATGATACGGATAAACACACACACATCATAAAAACATAAACGCACATCACTAACAAACACGTGTTGATGTTTTCTCAGTTTTGTGCTGAATAACTGGTGGTTTGTGGCTCATCTGACGGATCTGTTGGACCATTGTAAACTCCTGCAGTCGCACAACCTCGAGTGTGTATCTCGCACATCACTTATAAAAGTACCATGCATATAACTTGAATAATAATAATAATAATGAATGTTGTGCTGTGTTTGTAGTTTTGGGTCTAACCTGCGTGAGTTTCTGGTTTTGGAGTACGCCTCCGGTCTCTTCACACACCACAGGTGAGTCAAACCTTCATCAAGTCGAGAGCTAAACAAATCTCGATCTCTGTATCATTTCAGTATGTTTATGTTTGTATTAGTCTGTGGCAGCTGGCCGTGGATTATTTCGATCACTGTCCTGAGTTCGGTCGAGTGTATCTGGAGTTACAGATCGAGAGGATTCCACTGGACACCGAACGCAAAGCTGTCAAAGTCTTGCGGATCTGTGAAGACAGACAGATGACTGAACAGGGTGAGACATCAGCAGCATCAGTTTCCTTTTTATATACCAGTCGATCATTACACGTCTAATGAGATGGTTTGTTTTCAGATTTAACCCACAAGATAAAACTGATTGTGTGTTTGTGTTTGTTCAGTACGAAGTATCTGTAAGATCATGGCTAAGCGATCTCTGAGGAATAACAGACTGGGATCTGCTTTGTCCTGGAGCATCCGTGCCAAAGACGCAGCGTTAGCTACGCTAATCTCTGAGAGGTCTGTCTGTCAGTATCATCTTCAGTACATAATCATCACATTGCTTTTGTATTCCTAACCTCTTGTGTGTTTACAGGTTTCTTCAGGATTACAAGAATAAAGGCTCATTCACAGATCTGGATTTACTGGATAATCTCGGTTCCGCTATGCTGCTCAGTGACAGACTCACATTTTTAGGTATGACATAAGCAGGGATCTCATATTTCAGTCTCTGAGCTGTTTAACTGACCTGAGAGCAGTTTAAATTCATCAGAACAAATCAATCATCCAGCTGTACCTCAGGGGCTCTGTAAAACTTCTTGGCTTTACTGTAAGTCATCTATCAGTAAATGTGATTTCACGGATAGCTGACATCACCACAACACATGACCCAGTCAGTGAACACCAAGCTAATATCATCCTGCATAATCAGTGCTGATGTGTGTTTGTAGGGAAGTACCGTGAGTTTCACAGGCTTTATGGAGAAAAGCGTTTCTCAGATGCCGCAAAACTCCTCCTGTCCCTCATGACGGCAAACATCGCCCCTCGCAGTATGTGGATGACCCTGCTGATAGACGCCCTTCCCCTGCTGGAGCAGAGAGAGGTACGTCACACTCCTCCTAAACTCAACATCACATGCGTTTCAGGGCTCGAAATGTACTTTTTCTCAAATTTAAAAGTTTAGAAAAAAAAATTACGAGCATCCATTGAAAATTATAGGAGCACCACAACTTGAGCTTAAATTATTTGCCACACACTTGTGCTTGACCGATTTTTAAACCAGCTCTTATGTGCTTACAAGTTGTAGATTCATGGGGCTCTTATAAAAACCATTTAATGTTATTTTAAATTATTCATTTTATATTCAGTTTTTATTTTCACAAATCCCATTTTTTTCTGTTTTAATTTTGCTGGATTTTCACTTTTTCTTTAATGGTTAATAAAATTTTACTTATTAAACGGCATGTTTTATAAACTGAATTCATAAAATGTTAGTACTGGGCAAAGATTAATCGCAATTAATCACATATAAAATAGAAGTGATTTTTTTTTTAATAATATATGTGTTAAATAGATATATACATATTTACATATATTAGGGCTGGACAATCTCATACAAAATAAAAGTTATTTTTTGCATAATATGAGTTTGTAATGTGTGTAAATATTATGTATATTTAAACACACACATACATACATATATATACATTTAAGAAATGTTTTATTTAAATATCTTTTTTATTTATATATAACTTAGAATATATAAAAATATAAATAAATATTAGAGCTGGGCATAGATTAATCTCATACAAAATAAAAGTAATTTGTTTGCATAATATATGAGTTTATGCGTAATTAGTATGTGTGTATATATAAATACACACACATTCATGTATGTATTTAAGAAACATTTAAATGTGTATATATTTATTTATATTTTAATATATTCTAAATTATATATAAATAAAAAAACGATATTTAAATAAAACATTTCTTAAATGTGTATATATGTGTGTGCGCTTGTGTGTGTGTTTAAATATTTACACACATCACAAACTCCTATATTATGCAAAAAATACTTTTATTTTGTATGAGATTAATCTATGCCCAGCTCTTACACACACACATGCACGCATTTAAGAAACATTTTCATGTGTATATATATTTATTTCTATTTTTTATATATTCTATATTATAAAACGAATCTGAAATGACTACATGTATGTGTGGTTAAATATACATAATAATTACACATAGTACACACACACACATATATTATGCAAACATCACTTTTATTTTGAATGCGATTAATCTTTGCCCAGCACTACAATTTATATTTTCTAATAAATAATTTATATTTATAATCAAATAAAAAACAATACATTTTCATCAAAACATTGCATTTTTATATTTTGTCAAAGTGGAACAAACAAAACTTTGTTTAAATTAAAAATTTAAAAAAGTACAAATCTTTTAAGGGTGATTGTTATTTAAGAAATAAAAATAATTAAAAATCATTATTTTTTTATTATTTTAAAAGCAGATTTTTACCATGCAATAGTTATATATTTCTGTCAACTTCAGACTTTTATTTTGATGGGTTGTCATTGTGTATTTGACTACAGCATTTACATTTAGCAGACGCTTTTGTTTAAAGCGACTTACAAAAACAATAGAAGCAATTATAGCAACACAAGAACAGCAATACATAGGTGCATTGGAAATAGTCTCATCTAGTTCAACACAGTATACATAGCCAAGGAATGGTTAATATATATTTTTTTCATTTCTCAATGAAACAGTGAAATCTGTGTTAACACTGACAGCAGCTCTGAATATGAACTTCATGAATTCATGTCCTCGAATGCTAAAACAGCACGAAACTGAGTCGTAGGTGTAAAATTTCATTATTTTAAAAATGTAAATGATTTTATAATAACGTTTCATAAAAAAATTAAAACCGGTTGCACCACAACAATCATTTGCACTCGCACAAACGCTCCCAATATGTTTTGAGGTCGCGCCAATTTAATTTCAGAAGCATGTCTGACCAAAAAGGTTGCAATTTCGAGCCATGTGTTTATCTGACGCTCTTATCTAAAGACCTACAAACCCATGACATGAATGTTACAGAATGTAAAGTTCACATTAGTACTGAATGTAGGTGTGTCAATGAAACAGTAGTTGGTCACCTACCTCATTGATCTCTCCCGGTGTGGACTTTTCTTCAATTGCAGCGTATTGTTTTTGTTTTGTAGGTGATATTTTCTGTGGAGCAGACATATGAGCTCATGTCCTGTCTTGAGGAACTGACCTCCAGAAGCAAAGACTCCCAGCAGACAGCACAGGTACCACTCATCCTCTTGCATAGTTCCCCACGGGTCAGCTTACTTCACTTTGGCCTGGTTATCTTTTCCATTGAGTTTAGTAACACTTCAGAGTGGGAGGGATTATAGGCGTGTCGTTACATTTGATTAACCCAATAACTTGGTTTTGATAAACCATTCTCTGCAAGCATGTGAAAAAATAGCTTATTGAAATTTGGTTCCCCTTGTGATGTCAAAAGGGGATCTTCTTATAATAATACCACCCATTAATCTGCTCTATCGAACCATGGCACTGCTATTTGAAAGAGAGAAATTGACAGCACAATTGAGCTACAATTTCAACAAACCACCATTATGGTGATCAGTGTTTGCATTTCATCAGCTCATTTGCATTTAAATGACACATTTTTGCTTGGCAATTTCAACATGTTATAATAAATGATCTATATAGTATTTTGCGCTAAAACGCACATATGTACTCTGGGGACACTAAAGATTTATTTTACATTAAAAAAAATCTCCCAAGTCCTCTTTAAACTATCATTTTGATCCAGGTTTACATTTTACAGTAAACATAGATTATGATTGAACAGACAAGGCGGTGCTTCATGACAAATGCGTCAACACATCTTGTTCATTGTGTCACAATATCTGAGCTTTGCCATTTATCCTGCCACATTGCGCCGTTAATTAATACAAGACATTTTTTTTTACTAGATCATCAAATGTTTTTATTTTGAATCATTTAGATTGCTGATGTATGTATACTGATTTATAATTCAAAAACTACACTTCCTTTAATCCTTTGCCCACGTATTTCCTTTTTGAATGACAACGTCAACATCGTTTATGTTTAGTTACACCGGCAAATTAATCATGTCGGACAAAATAAATCGCAGATGAAGGTTTTTAAAGTTTTAAAATAAAATTGTTAATCTGTGTTTAAATTTAAGTGGTGCAACTCAAATTAAAATTAAACTGAGATCAACAAACCCTAGATTAGCTCTAAACTCTGCATAATGTTTAGCTATAAATGAAGTGTTGTTTGTTTGTTTCTTTCAGGAAGATGACATCGAGTCAACTAAGATTGAACTCTTGCGTCTCGCTCTGGCTCGAAATCTGGCCATGGCCATCGTGAAGGAGGGAACGATAGAAACATGAAATCATTCCAACATCAGATCTCAACCTCTTGCTTTTGTGTACTGTAAATACTTCAAAATATTTGAATAACATGTCTTTATTAATAAACCTTTTCCAGTATTTGCATTCATTCTGTCGTTTATTTAAACAGTTTGTATGATGGAAAGCAGTTGGACATTTTCAGTAACACATCTTAAAGGTACAGTAGCTAAATTAGTGTCAGAGAGGATGGAAAATGGTTGGTTGTTCGGGTCAAAAACAAACATTTCACATCTGCTTCAATATTTTATTTTGCATGCAGTAACAACAGGTTTATTCTGTTTACTGTACAGATGTGACATACATTTCATATTCAACACACACACACATATTTGTGTACTTCACAGTCCAGAAGACACAAATATTGTGACAAACAACCACATCAGGATTTCAGAAACAGCGTGGAAATATAATTTTACACCGGAAATCTGATTTTTGGAGGTTTGTAGGATGAAAGTTTATTGTTACGGACCAACTGTATGTTGACGTCTAAAGACTTAACTGTTTTTGTGGGCGTAATGCAGCACATGATAACATGTGAGAGCAGATACATCATCACAAATCTCTCAGATTAGATACAAATGTCTCTTGTCTTTTATTTTGGTATTAATTCTGATGCTGCAATTTAACATTTAAGAATATTATTAGATTATTAGGCGCAATAATGCATCTAAAGTCCACTAGAGTAACTAACAGTCCATTATAATTTCTTTATAAAGGTGCAGAGATCATATATCAGATCATAATGATCTCAGATCAGTGCTGTATCAGCAGTACTCGCAGCTATTTTAACTTTTAATAAGACCGTTTTCAAATCATGTCAAGACGACTTTGTTTTTGATAATTTGCTAAACCTATTTTAAAGTCAAACGTGAAGATCACCCAGTAAACAAATCCTAATAATAATAATCCAACATTTGGACAAACAATCTGGGTCTGGGTCATATTCCAGGTAAAATCAATAAGATAAAAACAGTATTTTGTAGATTTTTTGAAGTTACAACCATCATTGTAATCATTTCAGGCCGAATCCGGCCCGGAGTCGTCTGCTGTCTGGATTTCCCTAAATAACTGTACTGTTTAAAAAAACAAAACTTAAAATGTAATTATTTTTTTATTTAGAATGAAATATGACCATTTCATCCTAAATATGTGTTATAATCATTCACAATCAGACACAGACAGACTGTAATGTTTTAAACTCAACATCAGTAAACTTTAGATCTTTATTTAACAGAAATAAATAAAACCCCAAAATAAATGAGAATAAACTGTATATGACCGTGCTATTTCGACTGTATGTGTGTGAACTCACAGCATCTGTAATAACATTCAATCTTCAAGCTCACGAGGGTTAAAGATTTAAAGATTGCCTACTAATTAAACAGCATGTTTGTTTTTTAAAAGCGTTTAATCAAGAACTTTTTAATAACAGCGGCGAATGTGACATCATCAGTATCATCTCAGCTTCCAAATTTACCACGATAAGCATAGTTTCCACCAAAATAACTAAGGGTTATAAATCATGGCGTGAAACTTGAAAAGAACATTTTCAGAAAACCATCAAGCACAAGAGGTCAAACTAAATACTAAATGTTTGGTTTAATCATCTACGATTCTCATGAAGTGCGTATAAATAGTACGCAGTGTGAAAAGTCATGCAATTTTGCATGCATATGATACTCCAGTCCTTCCTGTTCACTTAATATGGCGCATCTTTTTGTGTCGTTTTATGTAATTGTTTCTCAATTGGTTTAAAAATACATAAAACGACACGAAAAAGGCGCTCCGTATTAAGTGAACGGGAAGGATTGGCGTATCATATGCACGCAAAATTGGAATTTGTCGTATGTATTGCACGACTTTTCACACTACGTGCTATTTACAGTATATGCACTTCACGAGTGGTTTATTTAATATGAAGTTTTATATGCAACTTAAGACATTGTTGGTGGAAAATACGTTTCGCACGAAGAAGCATCAGCGAAAACCTCCGTCTGTCAGATTCATCACAAATCAGTGCGTCACTCAAAGACTTTCAACTATTATCTCTCTTGATTTGTTGCAAAAGTATAAAGCGTTGAAAGCCGATTCACGTTACAGTATAACACTGATTCAAATAATAAATAACAGGACAGCTGAATGCAAATACTTGAGAATGAATGTTTATGAAGCGTAGATCTCCTATAGAGAACCCCATCGATCGGCTGGAGGAAACTCATCCACTTCTCCAGATTCATTGTACTGACGCTCTCCCAGCAGATACGTCAGCTTATAGCGCATACGGATTCGCTCCTGAAAAATACAAACACAGTTACAACACTCATATTTGTTTTGTGTTTAAACAGTGATGAAGTTTGTGTCTGTGTCTCACCTTCAGTGGGTTTGCGAGCAGCATGACCTGAATAATGGATGCAGGAGGCAGGATGGGATTATAGGGTGCGATCTCTGCTGCTGACGGAGGCTGAAGCTTCACTTTCATAGTCTGATACACACAAAATATAGTTCTTGTCAATAGGGTTGCAACTAACGATTATTTTCATAATCGGGCGATTATTTTTCCGATTAATTGACTACCGTATTTTTCCGCACTTTTATCATAGTTCGGCGGGTACTGGACAGACAACATTACCATCTACAGCCACGAGAGTCCGCTCTATGCTGCTCCTGTATTTATGTAATTCAATGGATTCAGTGATGCGGAATGACTGGACCTTTTTGAACTTGATTTGGCTTATCGTGTTAATTCGACAGAAGACTATTAAGCACTAATTTTGGTGTAATTTATATTTTTTGCAGGAATCTGGCATCCGGGCTGGATCCTAAATATTTTGTTTGCCGTAGAGACCTGATCTAACAGCTAGGGCTGTCACTGTTATGAAATCTGGCTGGCGGTTAATTATCTAATAAATTGTGACGATTAATTGCCTGTTTTAGGGCTCATTTAATTCTCATACATTTTTTTCTTTGTTTATTAAATAATTTTCACACATTGTTGATTATTTAAATTAAATCTTTTGCAAGGTTTACCTGGCAGTAAATATTAATACACATAATTAAAAGTAATGTGATACAGTCTCGTTTATTTATGCGCTGCAGCTCCCCCTTGTGTTTTTAAGAGAGATGTGCAATCATTGCGGTGATCTGAAATCATCACAATGAGGTCAAACAATTGCGATGAGACGATTATTTAATCATTGTGACAGCCCTACTAACAGCATATTCAGCCTCCCAGGTATGTAAATAACTGTTTATGTTAACATGTAAGAAAAAAACCTATTAAGCCTGCTGTTCTGCACGGCAAAAAAATTACTTTCTTACTTAGATCATTTTGCTCATCAAGAAAAAGCATCTTAATTTAAGAATTTTTAGATATTTCTACTGAAAACAAGACAAAAATACTAAGAAAATAAGTCTAGTTTATAGACAAAAAAATTATACAATTTAAGTGAATTTGTGCTTAAAACAAGCAAAATTATTTAAAATTTTCTCAGGTGAATAAAAAAAAAGTTTTCTTTTTTCTTAAACACTTAATTCAAGCAAAATTTGAAGATATTTTTGCTTGTTTTAAGCATAAATTAGCTTAAATTTTAAATGTTTTTCTAAAAACTAGACTTATTTTCTTAGGTCAATTGCTCATCAAGAAAATACATCTTGATTTAAGAATGTTTAGATGTTTCTACTGAAAACAAGACACAAATACTAAGTAAGAAAGTCATTTGTGTGGTATTGTTTAGTTGAATAACTTGCCTTTCCAGAATATGGTTTGTTCTTGGGCTTGGATTTTGTGAAATAATTTTATAAATAAATGCGACGTAGTCCACTGAGACTTATACACTACAAAAAATGATTTAAGAAAAAAATTCTTAGTATTTTTGTCTTGTTTTCAGTAAAAATATCAAAAAAGTCTTGAATTAAGATGCTTTTTCTTGATGAGCAAAACGCCTCAAGAAAATAAGTCTAGTTTTTAGAACAAAATAATCAAATTTAAGTGATTTGTGCGAAAAACAAGCAAAAAACTCTGCCAATGGGGTAAGCAAATTTTCTTGAATTTTTCTTGAATTAAGTGTTTAAAAAAAAAATGTTCAAGATTTTTTGCGACCAAAGAAAATAAGTCTAGTTTTTATACCAAAAATATCAAATTTAAGTGATTTTGTGCATAAAACAAGCAAAAAAAATCTGCCAATGGGGTAAGCAAAAAATCTTGAATTTTTTTTTTGAAACACTAAATTCAAGAAAAATTCAAGAAAAAATTGCTTACCCCATTGGCAGAGTTTTTTGTTTGTTTTATGCACAAAATCACTTAAATGTGGATATTTTTGGTCAAAAACCTAGACTTATTTTCTTAGGTCGTTTTGCTCATCAAGAAAAAGCATCTTTATTTAAGAATTTTTTGATATTTTACTGAAAACAAGACAAAAATACTGAGAAAATGTTTTCTTAAAAATCAGTTTTGCAGTGTATTTTTTCCTCTTCAAAACACATTTTTGACTGATGCGATGGGGCGACTTATAGTCCGGAAAATACGGTAATCAGATAAAAACATCGGATAATTGTTAAATTAATAAAACCTGGATTTTCTCCTTTACTTTAATTGTTGTTAGGGTTTTCATAAAATAGTATTGAACCAAAAACTAATCAAATACAAACTCACTTATATTAAAAAAACAAAATTAAACCTTTTGTAACCAGAGATCGTTTGCGCTTTTGCTTCCTTCATTGTCCTGTCAGGGTTGCCAGATCCCCTTAACAAAACCAGCCTAATGTCCATTCAAAATTAGTCCAAAAGCATCCCAATGACTATTCACAGCCCAAATACTAACAAATAATGAACATAATTCTTCCTCTCAAACACAAATATTCAGAACTGGCAACGTTGCCTTGCTGCTTGAGCAGTGAGAAGCAGGGCCTGATAAACGTGCAGCTCATGTTGTATGAAGAAACAGTGCCTGACTTTAATTATTAGGGCTGGGTATCGATTCAGATGTTCCAGATCGATTCGATTTCGATTCACAAGCTATCAAATCGATTCGATTTCGATTCTCGATTAAATTTTCGATTCCGTTTCTCAGGTAGGTTTTTATACTCGATTCTGATTCAACTCAATGAATATAGATTTAATACACATACTATATTAATAAAAAAGAACAATGAACAGCAGTTTACAAGTGGGTAATTAATAAAAAGAAGTTAAAAGCCACAACACGTCTTGCTTGCGAAATCTAAAATGCTTCCATTCCTCCAGTCAATGTTTGCGGAAATAAATATGAAAAAAATTGATTCTGCTCTTTGAGAATCGATTTTTAATCGACCACGTTTTAAAAAACGATTAATCGAAAAATTATAAGCGCACAGTTCACACTATATGAAGCAGACGCGTGTCCACGCTGTTCTTTGACCACACATTTCATTATCGATTTTTATCGATAAGTCTCTGAAGATGTTTCTCACTAGTGATTAAAAAAAAAAACATCAGACAGGTTCTCATACCTTGGGAACGGCCGCCTGCAACACGCTGTTCCTCACAGGTAAAGGTGCCGTGTTGAGCATCGACACGACCATCACCAGAACATCCGGCCGACCTGGTGGACAGTCCATCGCAAAGTGCATCATAAGCCGAACTCCGTCCTTATCATACATCGTAACAGGCAAGAGTTTACCTGAGGAGATCAAAGCCAAATTTAATGACACTGAGATTGATTTAACATCTGAATACATCAGTTATATCTGAAACACAGTATAACTTCATATTATCGACTAAAACTGGACACTTTATTTACTCACTTGGTCTAATTGATTCCAGGGGAACGAAGACGTTGGCCAGGCTCGGCTCTGAGGTCTTTGCCGGGCTGCTCTGGAGGGATTGAGATGAAGATGAGAATGGGTGAAAGAACGGACTGCCCGGAGCCGAGCTACCCGTACCAGCCGGAGCCCGGGCCACAGCGGGTGAGGCGGATGCTGCAGCGCTCCCGAACAGGTTAGCGGTTGGTAGAGAAGCAGGTGTGGGACCCAAAGCACCTCCAGAAAGACCAAAAGTGCCACCAGTGATGCCACTCAAAGCAGAGACACTACACACAAAAATATTGGAGAGAGACACATGAGTGTTGTGCTAAACTTTATTAGGGTCAGCAGCACACCCAACTGTGGTATTTATCACTTTAGATTACATCTCAGATCTGTTCCCTACCCAGGGATAACACTGTCTTATAAGGTCACATCCACATGAAGCCAAAGCTTTCCCTATCCAACCTTTCTCCTCATTCTTAAAATCTGTAAACACAGTGACGTCTCAGCACTTTGAGCATAAACCTTGTTGTTGTCCAAAATCATTTGTGGCTCACTGTAGTAGAGAAGAAGCAGAAGATTTTGCTTTAGTAAAGCTAATAGGCTCACTACTACGCAGGTCAAAAAACACAAACATGTAGTCCACCATTGTTGGTGCCATTATGTGCTTTTGCTTCCTTCATTCTCCTGTTAGGGTTGCCAGATCCCCGTAACAAAATTACTGTTTTGGTCTGACTAGGATTGAAAAGGGGTAGGGGTGGGCGATATGACCAAAATATTATATCATGAGTACTTTTATATCATGTTAACTAATATATATCACAACTCCCAAAAAGAAGGCAAAAACAAACTAAACTCAAGCTCACTGAAGATAAATAGATGGGGAAAAAATGACAGTGTTTATAAGCGCCCTTGCAAAGACGGGGCCTTCTGGCGCAAATTTGATGTGATCACTTGTTTTAAAACTGCAGTGCTTAAATATGTGGGCAAATGTTAAGTTTGTGTTTATGCCGGAGGTCGGGGTTTTCAATTGTTTCCAATGTAAGCTTTTTGCTTTTCAAAAACAGCAGCAGCTGGCGTGATTTGTCTGCACTGAGCGCAGACACTGAATGCAGGGTTAAAAAATGTTCAACTTTGGGTGGAAAGCTCAGCTCGTCCATGTCACTTCTCACTCGGCCGTCCAATCACAATGGAGGAAGGGCGGGACTGATAAACAAAGCAGAAGTACCATAGCAACCAAAGCACTTAGCTGAAATAAAGCTGGGAAGCTCCTACAGTCGGCATCCGGCCGGCGTTTTCGCCGCGTTTAAATGCTTTGGTGTACACACACCCTAAGGCAGCAATATTATGAAAGGCAGGGTTTCCCGCAGCACATTTCAGTTAAGGCGGCCCGCCTAAGCTTGGAAACCCTACCGCCTTAACTAGGTTGTCCAAAAAGAAAAAAAACAACAGCTGCAAAAAAGGCGGTCAAGTGCATCTCGAAGAATAGGGCGGACGCGCTTCACACCGAGAGCGTGCACGCGCGCCACACGGCTGAAATGAGAAAGACGTGGTCTGGACCGTCACTGTCTGGAGGATAACTAGCCAGTTAATAAAACATCTCTGAGAGTTTGCACGCGTGCCACATGACCGAAATGAGATAAAGACATGGTCCGTCACTGTCTGGAGGATAGCCAGTTGATAAAACACGTGTCCGTGGGAACTGTAAGTGGACTTATGTTTTGGGTTTATTTAAGCCTGTTATTGTATTAGTCTATAGTTCTTGCAAATTTAAAGTAAGTTAGCTGGTGATTTTGTTGTTTTATGTGCATTATTTACATGTTACAGTAGTTACACTATTTTAAGATAATGTCATTAAAAGTGGGAAATAATCGGTTTTTATAATCTTTGCGCCATCGTTCGCCAGACGTTCTACAACATCTGCTTCAGTTTGTGTTTATTAACCCTTTAGTCTCGCTTCATCACGCAGCTATTCCCGTTAGATGTAAAAACATTTAATTCATTAATAATCTATTATGTGCTCATTTTATGTCATAGTTTCTTCAAAATAAAAAATAATAAAAATATTTTATCATCATAAAGTGTACGCCCCACCCCTTTGATTGTCACGCCCCTGGCCCCACCCAACCCTACCACCTTAACTAACAAATTTTCTGCATTTGAATGTTTTATAACAGCAGGAGCTGAACTTTACCTCTTTCCAGCTCCGAAGTCCAGCATGGAGAGATCATCCAGACACTGATTGACAGCAGGAGTGTGTGAAGTTGGTGCAGGTATAGGTGCAGGTGTATGAGAGGTCGAACCTGTGAAACTTCCAAACAGATCCAGACCCGTTTCAGGAGCCTGAGAGGAAGACACAGGTCATAGCTTTTAGTCCTATAAATAGACTTTCAACTTCAGTTTACATCATTTTGCATTGCTACATTAATAAAACTTTGTCATTATTGTTTAATTTATTAGGCACACATCACTGTGACACATGAAAAAAATCACTAAAGTCTGATGTGTGTTTAAAAAGTCATTTATAAATTCACAAACTGAAGTAAAGTGGGCAATTTCTTACCTGTAAGGAAGTCCATTGACTCGATAATTCATCCAAATTTGGTCTATTTGGCACAGGGGGCAGGTCATTTAACCCTAAAAAAGGACATCAGTAAGGTCACACTGGGCATCACATGGCTAGAGCAAGACGAGAAGTTGTGATTTAAGAGTACTTTTTTTTTTAGCAAAAATGACAATGGTTTGTGCCTCGGCTGGGATCATTTATCTTGGATGACATGGGGATGAGTAAATTATCAAACAAAAAAAAATGATGAAAGTGGAGTAATCCTTTAAGCTTCATGAAAGAAGATCTATATTACCAAGAGACAAGAGTTCATCGTCCAGTAGGGAGAGAGAGGTTTGTTGATCAGGGGGTTTATGACTGGGGCTGCCGGTTTCACTGGCGTGACCTTCAACCAATCGACGAGGAGGCGGCAGCAGCACAGGGAAAGAAGCAGAAATGGGTTCGGTTAAGAACACATGAGGAGGAGGAACTGTGGGGGGAGAGGAAATTTCATCCAAACCAGCCAGATCAATCAATGGGCCTGTGGTCTCGGGTGCTGAAATAGAGACAGAAAAAGAAAATAGCTTTTTGTTTACAACACAGTGAATTATGCAAATAAGAAAAAGTAAAAACATTTATTCTCAAATCAGTTTAACACAAAGTGTGAAATCACCTTCACTGGCTGCCGGTCTGATCCGGTCAATCTCACTGTCAGCTGGCTGTCCTTCTACAATGTGTTTGTATGAGTTTATTACTCTCGACAAATCATCGTTTGCCTTCAGAATGTCACCTGCATAAAACACAATGAAATATTTAGCTTTATCTCATCATTTAAACACACTAATGACAACCTTGATGCATCAAACCACTGCAGTCTGACAGTGTATTTGATAGCCACACAAAGAACTGTGCATTCTCAGCATTGCCACAAGAGGCACTGGTGAGCTATAATGTAAATGTCTTTAACAGTGAGCAGTAGTTTGTTTGTCAACTTCAAGTTATGACAAGCTCTATGTAAACTCTTTTTTTATGCTGTGTACACACCAAACGCGAAGCATCGTGGACCCTGCTCTAGATAACTCGCAGGAGCTTGTTGAAATTTGGCTCCCCTTGTAATGTCAGAAGGGGATCTTATTATACAGTACAATTGAGTTTCAATTTCAACAAACCACCATTATGGTAATCAGTGTTTGCATCAAACAGCACATTTTTGCTTACAGCTAGAAAGTGGCAATTTTAACATGCTATAATAAATTATCTGTGTGATATTTTGAGCTAAAACTTCACATACATACTCTGGGGACAAAAGTTTTATTTGACTTAAAGTTAAAGTATACGTTTACACATACAAGCCTTTGTGTAAACTTTTTTTACGTTTGCGCATATAAGCCTTTGTGTTAACCATTTTTTTACATTTACACCTATAAGCCTTTGTGTAAAATTTTTTACGTTTGCGCCTATAAGCATTTGTGTAAACTTTTTTTTACATTTATGTCTATAAGCCTTTGTGCAAACTTTTTTACATTTGCGCCTATAAGCCTTTGTGTAAACTTTTTTTACGTTTGCACCTATAAGCATTTGTGTAAACTTTTTTTTACGTTTATGCCTATAAGCCTTTGTGTTAACTTGTTTACGTTTATGCCTATAAGCCTTTGTGTAAACTTTTTTTACGTTTGCGCCTGTAAGCATTTGTGTAAACTTTTTTTACGTTTGCGCCTATAAGCATTTGTGTAAACTTTTTTCAACGTTTATGCCTATAAGCATTTGTGTAAACTTTTTTTTACGTTCATGCCTATAAGCCTTTGTGCAAACTTTTTTTTACGTTTATGCCTATAAGCCTTTGTGTAAACTTTTTTTACGTTTGCGCGTATAAGCATTTGTGTAAACTTTTACGTTTCCACCTATAAGCATTTGTGTAAACTTTTTTTACGTTTATGCCTATAAGCATGTGTGTAAACTTTTTTTACGTTTGCGCCTATAAGCATGTGTGTAAACTTTTTTAAACGTTTATGCCTATAAGCATTTGTGTAAACTTTTTTTACGTTTATGCCTATAAGCATTTGTGTAAACTTTTTTTACGTTTATGCCTATAAGCCTTTGTGTAAACTATTTTTACAGTAAGCCTTTGTCTAAAGGTTTTACAGTAAACCATATTGTAAATGTTTTTTTTACAATCATCCTTTGTGACTTTTTTGGGCCATTTTGCCTTTATTTTAAACAGTGATAGCGGAGAGGACAGGAAAGTACAGGGAGAAGAGAGAGGAGCCGGGAAATGACCACGAGCCGGGAATCGAACTCAGGCAAAAGCATTACATGTTGGAGCGCTGCCCACTACACCATCGGCTCCGACTTCATTTGTGTAAACTTTTAACAGTGTGCATTAGTACTTTTCTCCACAATTAATTTTCCCTTTCAGTTAACTCATTAAGGATCAGTTTGAGAATGTGTGTCTGTGCTGTGGTCTGTTTCCTGTGACCCCTTTACCTAAACTGTTGTCGTTGTCCTCCGCTTCAGTGGCCAGTTTAAACGCCGTGCGTCTGAGTTTATCACAGCGGTCATACAGATCCTAAAAATACACAAAAGGTCTTGAAATGCTGCTGTTGTCATGGTTACATCAGCTTATACCCATACCATAATTATGCAACATCTCATAGTAACAACAGGGAAGTATCTGTACTTTACTGTACATAAAAAAATACCTTAGAGGTTTTAAATACTTGGCATGACACAAACGACTCTCTGTACTGATCCTAAAACTGTTAAAGTGATTTTCAGCAGTTGCCACCTCAGGTTCAGCTACAAGCCACATTTGAAACACTAACTATCATGGTCTGGTTATTTATATACTTGTATGATGGACAAACTGAATCAGACAGCACTTCTGTCATCTCCTTCAGCAGTGTGCAGCTGTGTCGAGTCTGATCTCACCTTGAGGAGCTCACGGTCGGCATCTGTCGAGCGCTCTTTGTTGTACTGACTCAACATTTCTCCCAGGAGCTTCACGTTGTTGTCGACCTCCTCCAGCGTGTTCATGCGTTTGGTTATCTTCTGTACTCTGACTTCATCCTGCACACAGATATCATCATCATCACTCTGTTTAATCCTCTCCAGACACAAACCAGCTTATAATGTTATTTAGTTGTATGTTTTTTGGTAGAAGCCGATCATTAGGTGGACAAGCTGGTTTAGGTGACTGATAAGCTCAACTATCAGATCTGATGAGGTCAACCTGGTAGAGGATCTAGGTCAGTCTGATTAAACCTGGGGCCTATACCATGAAGCTGGTTTAGTTGGTTAGGCAGGTAAGTTTAGGATTAGTTTGTGCAAATCCTGGGTTTTGGGTAACATGAAAATAGCTTGCACCAACAAGGCCTGTTTACATTGGCTTGGTTTTGTCAAACTGAAACTAATTCTGTAACCCTGAGTTTGTTTAACCATTTTAATGGTACAGGGCCCCGGTAGAGTACCTTTTCTAACAATTTAGGGAACTGACTAAGCTGGTTAACCATGTGGCAAACACAGCTTGACCTGGTGGACCAGCTTGACAACTTTAAGCTGGTTTGAGCACGTTTTTTCAGCAGGTTTGAAAGTGCCTCTTAAATGAAAATCTCTTTGCTCACAATCATGTACACTCAGAAAAACTTGATCAAATCTGCTTTAGATTTGTTTTTTTGCATTCGTTTACCTCTTTCACCATGTTTTTGATCAGTCTGTTCGCCTCCTGAAGATCTTCTGGGTTTTTGCTCCTCAGGAGTTCAGACAACAACTGCACACAAAAAGTGTCAAAAAAAATATGTTATTATATTTTATACTTAGATTCTATGTAATTCACTATTAGTTGACCACAAAAAAAATCCAATGCTTCAAACACAGGAAATTATGTCATCACCTTCCCCATATCCTCATTGTCAAATACAGGATTTTTGGGCCGTGCAGGAGGAGACGGGATGAGAGCTTTATCTGCAGTCAGTTCTGGGTCTGTCTTCACAAGTCCTAAGAAATTAAGAGATGAATTATCATCATGTTAAATCGACATAAATAGACATGAACATCAGATCCCTCAGACAATAAAAGTGTTAACCTCTTAATCCACTTACATTGGGACTTTTAAAAAAAGTTAATAACAATTTTTTGTTTATGTATTATGTTCGGTGGATTATAAAAAAATACAAATGACAAAAATAATGATGGCATTTGAGTTATATAACTGATGCTATCCAATATTCTGTATCATCGCTGTGTATTTTTAGACACCATGGTAATTTTCTAATGCGCTTTTATTTTTACTCAGGATAGAAATGGCTTTATATAGATATATATATATTAAATATTTGAAAGCACAAATATATAAAAAGCACAAAAACATTACTATTTGATCCCATTCGCTTGTTAAGTCATGGCGTAAGGAATACAGTTTCCGAGTCCAAGCCTCATTTCAATAGAGGATATAATAAGGCAGTCAAAAGATTAATTATGAATAATCGCATACAAAAAAAGTTTGTGTTTAATATATTTGTGTGTAATTTACATACATGTATAAATGTAAGAAACATTTTATATAATATATACATGTAAATGTTTCTTAAATATATACACACATGTGAGTGTATTTATACTGTATAGATAGTTTCAGCAATATAACAACATAAACAAGCGGCTTTCGTTGTCAACATGTAACTTCTGGTAAACTCCGCTAAGAATAAATAACAACGAAGTAGTTTATTTATATAACAAGCAAAATAAACAACACATAGATTACCTAGAAAACCAAAACATGTTATTTTCAACGAGGTATTTGTTCAAGAGGTCAGTTTAGCAACTAGTCAGACCATTAAAAAAAAAAATGAAACCGGAAGTAAAGTTCGGACCAAAGGTGTATCGTGTCATCGTACATGTGTCCGATGAAACCGCCTATATACAAAATAATTACACAAGTGCACACAGATATATTATGCAAAAACAATTATTTGTATGCGATTTATCACAATTCATCTTTTTACAGCCCTAGGATATTATACTAACAGCCATTTATGAGCATTCTTTATTCATAATAATTCATAAAAAATCCATGTCTATGAGTCCTCTCAGATTTTGTTATGGAGATAAAAATTTGAATTGGGTGTATTTGATAGTTTTGCATTATGATATGAGTGTGATTTTCTTGTTATTTCCCTATGTCATTTGAGAGTGATTGGACTAGGGCTGGAACGACGCGTCGACGTAGTCGATTACGTAATTACGTCGATTTGCCGGAAATGCGTCGATGCGTCGCACTGTTTACATTTTGAAATGAAGGCGGCTTCAGCTCCGACCGGGTGATACAAGTGTTATACCAAACAGACAGAACGCGATCAAAAGTGTGGGAATACTTTAAGCAGAGACCAAATAAAACACATACTGTGTAAAACTGAAATGGCATACCACAGCAGCGCAACACCTGTGTATGATCATCTTAAAAGAAGAAAACCTGGGGCTCTCCGACCTCAAAATGACGAGACGTCAGCGTAAGAATTTGAACTATTACAGTAAGTTTTTATACAACAATAGAATCAATACATATTGTGCTTAATACAGCTGCGTTTACATCTTCGTTTAATACGAGCTGCGAGACGCCTGACAGACGTGACATTGCATCGCTTCTGGGCAGTATGTTGAAACAGTAAATAAAGAGCAGGACATGTTTTTATATTAAGAAGTTTTGAAATAATAAGTTACTGTCACATTGAGAACTGATAGGCATGTGCCCGCGTGCACTGAAAGCCAGCTGGCAGTGCGGAGTTCCCAATGAACGTCTTTTTTGCGAATATGTGCGCAGATATTACAGAAGCTCGTCTTGTAAGGTATTCCTGACATGCGTTTATTTAAAGTAACAGCAGCGTAAACGCTGTTTATAAAATATTAGAAGATCATAACAACTGAACTTGTTTTTTACCCGGAACTTAAGAAAAGTTAAATGTTAAAGTTAAATGAGAATGCAGTACTACTAATAGTAATAATATTAACAGTAATAATATAACCATTACATTTTATATAAGGGTTCATGAATCACAATGAACTTATTTTTACTTCAGTCTGAACTAATGCTGAGTTAATGCATGTACTAATAATAAACTAATGTTTAAAATATTAATATATGCCTATTTTATTGTTTAAGGTGAATAATGCCTCTTTTAAAGTGGCACTGCCACTTTATTTTTCATGTTGAAAATTTTGGTTTGTGTGTTTGTTTAATTAAGAAAATGCTTAAATAAAATGTTGGCGTTAATGGCAGATGTTACATTTATTATTTGTTGGGGAATAATATGTATAAAAAAATAATTAGACTATTCGATTAATCGAAAAAATAATCGATAGATTAATCGGTTGAAAAAATAGTCGATAGTTGCAGCTCTAGATTGGACCAAGAAAGGGTGCATGACGTCAGACTTAACGAGCGGATTGGTTTACCACAGTAGTTTTTGTATTTTTTTTTTTACATAATTCATCCTTATCAATGAGTTCATATGACCTCATATATCCATAAATGGCTTCTGGTATGATATCCACGGTATGCACTGGCCGCCGATATGTTTCGGACGATATTTGATGGATTTGAAACCATCTGCATATCGGCAATGGCACAAGAGACCGATTGTTTATTAATTAACTGTGCAAAGGCAATAAATTGCATGTCTGCTGCATAATGCTAGCCTGGCTCCGCCCTCCTACGTGCTTCCGCTTATTTTTTCATTTCGCTTCAGCAGTACGTCTGGGATTTCTCTATAGGGTTTCGTTTTCTCCTGCAAAAATCTGCAGGACCAATCAGCGAACAGATGGGGGTGGCTAAGAAAGATGACGTTGAGGTCGTGCGTCAGTTTGAGTTGTAGTTCAGTAATGGCAGCGGAGAAAGACGTGAGGAAAGCTATTCGGTCCGTTGTTGCAAAACTGCTGAATATACAGAAGTTAAAGCCGGAGCAAGAACCAGGTTTGCTAACTTTTGTTTGTCTGATTATTCTGACTTGTTGTTTCCGTCCGGTTTCGGTGCATGATATACGTCACGACCTCACGTTAGCGATTGGCTTTGGCAGATCCTGAGTGACTCTGGGCAGATCCAATAGTTTTAAACTTCAACAATGGACCCCCCTTAACGGAAGTAACGCTTTGCTATGGAGCGTGGCCAGACTCTCTGTACAAATGAAATGAATGTACGAGAGTCTGGTTATACCAGGCTAGCATAATGCAGCATTTTTTTTATAATTATCGTGCACCATGCGGTCAAAGTAAGAGTACTTAGGGAAAATGTCTGCAGTCTTTTTTTTCAAAATCTTGTTTTTTATCTTATTTTGTGCTTCTTTTATAATGTTGGTCAGCTGAATTTTAAATTCATCCAATCCATGTAGAATAAAAATAATTTGATGCAGAAATAAACTAGCTAATAGGCCAACTGTATAGTACTCTATACCAGTGGTTTTCAATCTTGTCCTAGGGGACCCACAGCTCTGCACATTTTGTATGTCTCCCTTAACTGACACACCCAGTTCTGTTCATGAATCTCTCCCTTAATGAGCTGATGATCTGAATCAGGTGTGTTAGATAAGGGAGACATGCAAAATGTGCAGGGCAGTGGGTCCCCTAGGACAAGATTGAAAACCACTGCTCTATACAAGTGTTTAATACCCGTATCGGTCAAAAGTTGTCTGTTCGCCCCCCCAAAAATCATATCTGTGCATCCCTATCAAGAACTGATTGGATCCTTTGAAGTTGGGTCATGTTGCTATTTGCTAATCGCTGCAATCTTTTCCTAGACCCCACCCACCTGCCATACCATATGATCGGAAGAGAGATGGTTTTGAGGAGCGTTTTTGATTTAAGATTATGAGGGCACATTAATTTTTAAAGAATAATGAAGCTCACAGATAAGTCATTTGTAAAAAATACCAGTTTTTCATTGCGACTTTAATAGTTGGTTGTGAAAACAGAGGCCGATAGGTAAATTCTTACCTTGTTTCTTCAGTGTTTGGTAAGCGTCTGATATCTTGGTTTCATTAGGAAACGCTACTGTCCAACTATACAAGACCTCTATGACCTTGGTCTTCACCTTTTCTGAGGTGAGGTTACCCATGTACTGAAACACACAAACACAAAAACTCTTTTATCGTCTACCACACAAAACCCATCAATTTAATCTCTTGGGCTGCATTTAAACTGCCTGTTTGAAGTGGCTCAATTCCACAGATGTGTAAGAAGGAAAAAGCATATAGATTCTGACATTCTCCGATCGGTTTCAGGCCTCATTCATATGTGGAAATAAATCTGATATGAATCAGACACATGCATTCATGTCCACAATGTAAGCAGACAGATCGGATATTCCCATGTCAAGATGTGTCGTGCGTCACTGAAAACAGCACTGGCAAATGACGTCAACTCAGGTGGACACCACCTGCGATCACATGACTCTTCTTAGCAGCACAATGGAGGATGACGGCTCCACTTAATGGAGTTATGTTGAAGTTGTAGGTCTTGTTACAGAAATAAATCTCTATAATCTTGTATAATCATTTTGTCTGTGTCTATTGCATATTGCGACATTTAACTTCCTCTGTGGTTTGAGCGGTTCTGGGTCAATATGTCTACCTTGAATTGTTTGCTAAGTGTTTAGTGTAAATGCAGATATCGGATACAAGTCGCTTTTTAAAAGATGATGTAAGCGGTTGTCAAAAAAAAATCAGATACAGGGAATTGGGCATCAATCTGCAGTGTAAATCCAGCCTTAGAAAAGTGACAGCACACCTCTGCTTAACAAGCCAAACAATATTTTGGTATAAAAATGGGTTTTGAAATTTACAAACCTTAGGTGAAACCACTTTGATCAATTCATTTAAAAACCTGTACTTGGCAATTTCATTGTGAAATCTCCGTCCACAGTTCTTCATACAAGCTTCCAGTACCTGTACAAACACATAAACATCACGTTATCTATAAAGCAAACTCTTACTAAAGCGTAAAAGAAAGTGAAACCTAAACTTACTGAAAGAGCTTGAAGAGATTCCCATTCTTGTGGTGAATGAATTTTATGAACGAGAAGTCTAATAGCAATCTGAGGACTGAAACACACAGAGACACAGTTAAAAAGAGGAAATAGTTGAAATCAAAAGCTTTATTTTTGTGATTTTGACTTCTTACCCCTCTAACTCTTTATTGATCTGATCACAAAAGCCGATTATGTATTCCCAGTCTTCCTGACGGTTTGTCGGGTGTGTGGCTTTGTCTGTGGAGAAGAAACAATCGTGACTGTAATGCACTGGCACAAAAGATTGGTGGCCAATATCCTCATTCTTATCAACAATACAATTCATATTTTCAGGAAAAACATTGAATCTTTAGCACAAAATAAAAACATAAAAATCTGGATTTGGCCCAAAGATCAAGAGACATTTAACAGTGACCCCACACAATTGGTCATCCTTATTGCTGAGCTCTGCATAGAAATAAATAATTGGCAAATTAATGTACTATAGTATTTACATACCAGGGATGAGGACATGACGTATTTTTGTAGGCTAACCCGGAAGTTAGCAGGATACTGATTCCCTCGCAAAAAACATTCATGTTTTCCCATAGACTTTTAGATTAACGCAAAAATAAGCTCCGTGTTTAATTAAAGTTTATGGCACTTACACCTTTTCTCACAGATGGCTTGAAGTGTCTTTAACTTTTGTTAAACACGGAGCTTATTTTTTGCTAAAATCCAAAAGTCTATGGGGGAAAAAATTATGTGTTTTTTTTAGACAGAACAAGAGTCGCGCTCACTTCCGGGTTGGCCTACTTAATCCCTGCAGCACCCTGTAAAGTCATGTCAATAAATCATTATATTACCATGGTGTTTTTTGTTAGTGTTGTTATCTGAATTTCTATGACATGTACTCTTAAACATAAGATACGACTAATTAGTGGTTAGTTAGCAATCCCTGTATTAACTCATTCAGCAGAAAGCTACACTAACTCTAACAATTTAATGAAAGACACTCGTGATTCGTAAATGGAAATTACGATTTTTTTGTGGGCGATGGCGAATTTACAAATCCTACTATTCTGAAGGTTTGTCTCATAAACGTTGACAAATCGCGACGCTGCACGACGTTTACCTGCAACGTCACTATAAGCGAATAAATATTCATGAGTTAAACCCTTGTAATAGTAAGATTTGCGAATTTACAGAACAATCAAAACAAGAGATTGACGGGCTGGTTTTGTTGCACACAATTGACTGTTATTGTGTAGCGTTTTCAACCTAATGTATTGTTTAATGTAAACAATCATAATAAATATAATATTGTACGTACTGAGCCAGGATTCGAGTGATTCTCCCTCCTGAAACGCCATGATCTTCATCTACAGCGCTGACTTCATAGATCCGCACATTTCTCCCACATCATAAAACTGACATTCATTAAATCGAACTTATTACGATAAAAACAAGCATCGTCCAATACCGAAATACCGTCTTATTATTAATTTCTTTCTTATTCTAAAGTGTTCCTGCTGGCAGTATCATCAGCTGCCTGTTTGAAGGTCCTCGATTCAGACGCCTAAGTAATTACAAAATAAAAGTCACGCACAAACGAATGACTAGATCACGAGACATTTACCATTACAACATAAAAGTTAAGCGATGGAAGTTTCTTCTTTGACAAATAAAATAGCAAGATAAAAATCAGAAAAATAGCCAAAAACCGAATAGTTTCAATGGCGGTGAGCTTATTTTTTATTTGTTTCACTGCAGTGGAATAAATCCGGCAGATGCCGCTATTGCATAAAATTAGCACGTAAGCATCCGATTTTTCCTAAATGCTAGCGAAAAAAGCTAAGACGCCACGTTTTTAATATAAATTGCATTACCGATTATGACAAAAATGAAAATTTCACTAGGGGAGCAAACTAAATCACAAATTTATGGCTGCGTTGTATGTCTATTTGGAAAAGCACCAAATTACATTTTTTCCATGTTACAAACCTACAAAGTATCACAAAAAATAATATGAAAAAAATAATAATATGAAAATTCCTTAAAAATAAAACATTGTTACTTGCATTTTTCAACCTAATGTTACACATAAAGAAAAATTATATTTTCAAACATAAATATATTTAAAAAATGGCCAAGAAATATTTATACTGAAATATATTTTGAAATATGTTTACAAAAATGTATTTTTCACCAATATATTTTTGGCCATTTTTTATATTTTCAAATATATTTTAAAGTTTAAAAATTTAAATTTAAAGCATGCATATTCACATTGCATTGTAAGAAAAACTTTATGTTACAAACATGGAAACGACAGATTCGAAAAAATGTAAATTTAAATATATTTTCAATTGCAAAAATATACTTATAATATTTTTATTTTATACAAACTTTTATATTTTGGCCAGGAATAGTATATTTTTTTGCCATATGGGGGTAAAATTAGAAATGTATTTGTTGCCCCTGAAATACATTTTGAAATATGTATTAATGAAGGTTAAAACTACATATATTTTCAAATTCAAAAATATATTTATTTAAGCTTTATTTTCTACATAATGTGTTTTATATATTTTTTTTGTGGGTATCTACACCAGTATTATGTTTTGACTCATGTGTATCCTGTTTTTAGCTGGTCATATGATCATCTGATTTTACTTTCATTATCAGGAAAACTGTGTATGTGTGTATACAGTACTATATGTAGTATACACTCACCGGCCACTTTATTAGATTCACCTGTCCAACTGCTTGTTAAGGCAAATTTCTAATCAGCCAATCACATGGCAGCAACTCAATGCATTTAGGCATGTAGACATGATCAAGACGATCTGCTGCAGTTCAAACCGAGTGTCAGAATGGGAAGAAAGGTGATTTAAGTGACTTTGAACATGGCATGGTTGTTGGTGCAGACGCGCTGGTCTGAGTATTTCAGAAACTGCTGATCTACTGGGATTTTCACACACAACCATCTCTAGGGTTTAAAATGCATAAAGCTCAAATCATCTCAGACTGGTTTCTTGAACATGACAATGAGTTCACTGTCTTCAAATGGTATCCACAGTCACCTGATCTCAATCCAATAGAGCATCGTTGGGATGTAGTGGAACGGGAGATTTGAATCATGGATGTGCAGCCAACGAATCTGCAGCAACTGCGTGATGCTATCATGTGAATATGGAACAAAATCTCTGAGGAATGTTTCCAATACCTTGTGCCAAAAGGATTAAGGCAGTTCTGAAGGCAAAAGAGGGTCCAACCCGGTCCTAGTAAGGTGAACCTGCTAAAGTGGTCGGGGAGTGTATGTGGTATCTTGAGCAAATCACTCAACTCTATTAGCAGGGTCACTGTTCAGCCAAGAGACAAATGGAAACAGGAAACAAAGTTTATGAGAAGAATGTTTAACAATAAAAATAACGTGAGTGTTTGAGTTATTACATAAGTTTTGAATCATATTTACATCTTTATCAACATTCAGTCTGAATTCTTCTGAACAAACTTTATCAACATTAACAATGTCTTATGCATATGGAGACTTGAGAGAAGAGTAGCAAGAAAACTGTAAATGCACAATTTAAAGTAAAAAAAAACAAGGTTAGAACACATTCTGGTTCAGTTTGTATTTTTTTTTAAAGCAATAAAGGCACAAAACCCATCAACCCTATTAACAAAGTTGTTATTAGAAGAAAATGATCAAACAAATAGAAAACTTTCTTTAATTACCTCAACTTAGTGGGATCAATAAAGTATCTATCTGTTTATGTATCTAATGTCCACACACCAGCACAATGTCCCAAACTTGAAATTGGAAACCCTTTATAAATTAAAACTGAACCAACCAAAAACCCAGTATTTGTCTGATCTATTGAAAGTTGATGATAAAACCTTTCTAAAGGTTAAGCAACTTCTATGCAAAGCAAAAACTTTTGAGGCCAATTTTGTAATTGTGGAATAAGCAATTCAGAAATAAACAGAATTTGTTATGAATGTGTTTTTAAAACAATATCATTCAAATATACAAATGTAAATGAAGTACATCACACGTATATGTTGTGTCTCTGAAATTGGTTAAATGAGTAAACACGGCACATGATTCACCACCGGAACCCCTACACACATAGTTCCTTTCCCTTATATAGTTTTGATGCCATGGTCATCATCGGTCTATCTAGACTGAAATCTTTGCAGTACAGTGACAGCAGGAATCACATCTGCTGCCATAGCATCAGAAGAGCTAACTTTTCGTGTTAACTCCTCAAACGGACCCAGAACAGTGACCTTCTCCAGCAGTGCCCACTGGTGAGCCGTGAGATTATCAGGGAGTTCATATTTGGACACAAAAATGAGCCCGTTTCTGCTCAATCAGAGACTGAATCATGTAAAATGTACTATTCAACAGGTCTGTACATCCTGCTGTAGTCGTTTTGCATGCTGACCGATCTCTAACTGAATGTCTTTGAGGCGGGAGTAGGCTAGAGGAGAATGTTTAAAATGTCAGATGATTTTGCATCCGATAGCCAATGAATCAGCAACACTTCTCTGTGATAAAAGACCCTCGTGGACCACCAGCTGGAGCGTGTGAGCGGCACAAGGTAGGCCCAGGAGTCCAGCATTATTTATGCCCTTAAGCATATTTTTAGCGTTGTCTCGTAGCACAACGTGGACAGAGGTTTTCGGAATGCTCCAAGTCTGAAGCATCCCATCTAATGCACCTGCTGCGGCTTGGCTGGTGTGTGAGCCTTGGAATGACTTTGCTTGTTAGGTGGCTTGGCCAAGAGTTAAATCTTCATCAATCCATTGTACAGTTAAACTGAGCAGAGATGTTGGGGAGACACTGCTTGACCAAATATCTGTTGTAACACCGAAAGCCGAAACGTCACGCAATAGGCCACTGACGTGCTTTTTCACCTCGTGAAATACTTTCAGTAGCATAGCGTCTGTCATGTAATGCCGACTGGGAATTTCTTATCACGGCTCCAGTATGCCAAGAAGATCTCGAAATCATATATTTTCAACAACAGACAATGGCTGGTCATCAAGTGCAATAAAGTATGCAATTCCCTCTTATTTTTAGTGCCCGTGGATTATCTCTGGACATCTTCTCGCGCTTCTGTAAAACCTGCGTTAATGTTGGTTGCTAAGTTGTTTTAGCTTTACTAAACTGTGTGTATTCAGTGCTATGATGGGTCTTCAGATGTTTGATTAGTTTGCGGGTGTCAAACGATGTACTTTCTTTTCTTCCTCTCGACACCTAAGCTGAACATAACTTACAGTCTGCCTGGCTTCTGTCATCCTCAATTATCCTGAAATGAACCCAAACCGCCGACATTATACTTTCCTCAGTTCGCCTTCTAACTGATAAAGCACTCACAGCGGCCAGTTTCATTTAGCAAAATGTATGTGGTATCGGCAAATTTTTATGAGTAGCTACAAGTATATCAGGGCAGTATTGCCTGATCCCCGATGCCGGTATCGGGCCATCCCTAATATGAACCTTAAAAATAATTTCAGAAACTACATCTATACATTTCTCCAGTGTAAATCTCCAAATGAAAACCTTAAGAATGTAAAACAATAAAAATAACGTCTTTGACTGAAACAAATATAACGTTCACACAACCACAGTTTTTGGTTTATCATCTCAAGTTCCTTAAACTGCCCTAATGTGTGTGAGACTGGAGAATAGAATTGATTCTTTTTAGTAAATTTAAATCATATCCATTAGATCAGACCATTACAATGATCTTAAAGTCTATGTCCAGTGCGACGGGTCCATTCATGGAGAATCCAAGAAGGTCACTCTTGTGCCAAATTCTTTGCGTAACTGACTTCTGAACATTGATAACCACATGATCTGAATCTGCAACCGCAAACCATTTTCCCAGAAGCTCTGTAAAGTTTTTGTGTGTCTCTCACTTTCTTCCATGTTTTATCATTGTCCCACTGAGTTGCGATGTTCTGCTTTGGTTCTAAACTGATGTTAAGATTCCTCTGAGAAATTAAACCTTTGTAACCTTTTGATGGATAGTTGCCCTTCTTCCACTGCCTACAGATTTGCACTCATTTGAGTATAAATTCCTTATTGTGACACCATAGTTGTTATTTCAGGGTGGGATGGGATCTTTCCATAACAATAAAAGTGCAGGGAAGTTCAGTGGCAGGTTCTCAC